>NC_079428.1:11757756-11790256 GCF_026213295.1 Gadus chalcogrammus
TCTCACTTCTCGCTCTCTCTCTCTCTCTCTCTCTCTCTCTCTCTCTCTCTCTCTCTCTCTCTCTCTCCTTCACTCTCTCTCTCTCTCTCTCTTCTCTCTCTCTCTCTCTCTCTCTCTCTCTCTCTCTCTCTCTCTCTCTCCCTCTCAGACACCAAAGATCTGTTCTTCAGGTTCATAGTAAAGTTCTTCCCTCCAGACCCTGGCCAGCTGAAGAGAGCCCTTACCAGGTAACTCCTCCTGTCAGAAACACGGTCTGTTATCATCAGGGCACGTTCAGGCTGTTCCCTGCTGGACGGGCCCTTTGCCCATTTTTCTTGTCTGACCAGCCCATAAAACGGGTAGATTGAAGCTTGACTTGACATCAAAGTTAAACAACCTGGTCCCAAAATAAAATGTAATTGATGTTCTTTAACATGGCTAAATTATGTTGCCATGGTGATCATTTTGGCACCATGGCAACACACGTGTGTACGTGTGGGTTTTTGTCTGGGGTGTGTGCACACGTGTGTGTGTGTGTGTGTGTGTGTGTGTGTGTGTGTGTGTGTGTGTGTGTGTGTGTGTGTGTGTGTGTGTGTGTGTGTGTGTGTGTGTGTGTGTGCGTTTGTGCTTATATGTTTGTGCAGGTATCTGTTTGCCCTTCAGATAAAACAGGACTTGTGTAACGGAAGTCTGACATGCAATGACAACAGCGCCGCCCTGCTGGTCTCTCATATATTACAAGGTAAGTTCAGCATGTAATATATATATATATATATATATATGTTAGCCTTTATACAATGTAAGTCCTGTATACACATTCAGTAGGAGACCACAGGGGATCACAGCTGCTTTATTTATCAGGATACCAATGAAGTTAGAGATTAGATATGAAATTTCACAGGTGGTAGTGTGCCCCCAGCCTACCCAGTAGACTGTTCTAACTGTTAGGCTGACCTACTCCCACGTGTGTGTGTGTGTGTGTGTGTGTGTGTGTGTGTGTGTGTGTGTGTGTGTGTGTGTGTGTGTGTGTGTGTGTGTGTGTGTGTGTGTGTGTGTGTGTGTGTGAGTGTGTGTGTGTGTTTTACAGCAGAGCTTGGGGACTACACAGACGAGGTGGACTGCCACCACCTGGAGATGAAGCACTATGTTCCCAACCAGGAGTACCTGGACCACAAGATCATCAAATACCACAAGAAGCACAGGTTCCCACAAAGACATGAAACACACACTCACTCACACACACACACACGCACGCACGCACGCACGCACGCACGCACGCACGCACGCACGCACGCACGCACGCACGCACAATCACAAAAACACATAAACACACACACACACACACACAAACACTCCTACACTTCGATAAATAATAATGAATATATATTTACTCTCATGCGTGTTTCACTTCCTTTAGGGGCGTGTCCCCAGGCGAGGCAGATGTCTTGCTGCTGGAGGTGTCCAGGAAGCTTGAGATGTATGGCATCCGGCCCCAGCCCGCACAGGATGGAGAGGGGCTTAGGATCAACCTGGCTGTCACTCACTCTGGGGTCCTTGTGTTTCAGGTCCTCATTTATCTACAGTACCACACACAATACTAAAAACATTTATATAACAGTATTACACACAGTATTACAAATAATACACACAGGTCCTCACTAATGTATAGTATAATGACACTGGATAATTTGTTTTCAAGGTACTATAGTATTACAAACAGTACTACATTTAGTAAAATACACAGTAATACATACATAACATTTAAGCAGACATGTAACTGTCTGTGTGTGTGTGTGTGTGTGTGTGTGTGTGTGTGTGTGTGTGTGTGTGTGTGTGTGTGTGTGTGTGTGTGTGTGTGTGTGTGTGTGTGTGTGTGTGTATGTTTCAGGGGAACACTAAGATTAACACCTTCAGCTGGGCAAAGATACGCAAGCTGAGCTTCAAACGCAAACATTTCCTCATCAAACTACACGACAAAGTTGGGGTGAGAGACGGAGAGAGAAAAAGACCCAGTCAGACAGACTGACAGACTGACCGACAGACAGATAGACAGAAAGTTTGATGGTAATGGTTGTGACAGGAGTGAGTTATTAGGTGTATATTAACTGTGCGTGTGTTTGTGTGTTCATATATCGTTGTGCGCATGTGAAACAGAGTAAGGACACCCTAGTGTTTGTGCTGGCTAGCAGGGATGTGTGTAAGAGCTTCTGGAAGGTGTGTGTGGAGTACCACGCCTTCTTCAGATTACCTGAAGAGCCCTCACAGCCCCCGAAGGGCCTGCTCACCTGCAGGGGGTCTGCCTTCAGATACAGGTAACACACACACACACACACACACACACACACACACACACACACACACACACACACACACACACACACACACACACACACACACACACACCCATACACACACACACACACACACACACAAACAACTTCATGTTTGCCTTGTGTCTAATTGCCTAACGCGTGTTCGCATGTGTGTGTATGTGTGTGTGTGTGCGTGCGTGTGTGTGTGTCTGTTTGGATACGTGTGTATGTGCATGCATGTGTGTGAGTGTGTGTGTATGTGTGTGTGAGTCCGCCCATGCGCGTTTGTGTGTTTGTGTGTGTATTTGTCTGTGTGCATGCATTTGTGTGTGCATTTGTGTGCATGCGTGTGTGTGCACACACGTGTGTATGTGTGTGCACACACGTGTGTATGTGTGTATGTCTGTAACAGTGGTAGGACTCAGAAACAGCTGCTGGACTGCATGGGGGCCAGAGAGAAGAAGCAAACGCACTTTGAGAGGTGAGTCTGTGGGGGTTAGGGGCCTGAACTACCAGCCTGAAGGGTCTGGGTTTTCTTCCCCAGTGTCTAGAGTCTACATGTAGGCATCTTAGAGAAAGATTACAGGAGAGAAGCAGTTTTGAAATCTGCGTCTTCTGACATCACTAGTGGGCGTGTCCACCTAGATGTGCTGGGTGGATGAGCAACATTTGCTACAGTCCACTGGGTAGGCTGGTAGACTGATCTATCCTGCGCACATCTAGGTGTCGCAGGATACGCAGATTATCAAAACGGCTTGTAATGGCTTTTATTATACCACACCTGGTGGTATAATCTCTCTCTCTCTCTCTCTCTCTCTCTCTCTCTCTCTCTCTCTCTCTCTCTCTCTCTCTCAGGATATACTGTCAGTCTGACTGTGACCCCAGACAGTGTCGCTCCTCCCCTGACCTCCTGACTGATGTCTCCAAACAGGTGACTCCTACGCAAGCACCCACACATGCATGCATTCACGAACACACACATGCATGCACGCACACATACGCAACCACACACACACACTTTTTCCACTGACTTGCAGCTTAATCTTATTGTTCGCATTTTTTTTAATGATGTGTGTGTGTGTGTGTGTGTGTTTGTGTGTGTGTGTGTGTTATTCTAGCTGTATGACTCATTCCCTCATTGCAGTCGGACTGCTGCACTTCGCAGTCAGGACCGGCTTCATCCGTCCAATCAGAGACTAGACGACTCAGGTCGGCTGGACGGTGGTGCCAAGCGCAGCCAATCAGCCATGGAGGTCACCCACAGGCCCCGCCCCTTCTCCCATTTCACCCCCCTCTCCCCCAGTTTCCACCTATCAGGTCTCCCTCCTAAGCGGAGGTCCGCCTCCACCTCGGGGTCGGAGGAGGGGAGGGGGGGCGAGCGCCAGGCTCAGAGGCTGGCCGGTATCTATGGCAACCGCTCCCGGCGACGCCCCAACCCTCTCCCCTATGCCGACGGGCCCCAGCAGCTGGTCCTCCTCTACCCCAACAGCCCCGCCCTCCAGTACCACCCGGTGCTCCCCTCCTTCCCGTATCTCCCTAGCCACGCCCCCTACATGTCCGGACACGCCCGCTACCTGTCGGACCAGGACGCCGTCTCCTCATTGGAGCGCTTCTCCCAGCCGCGCATGAGGGGGCGGGACTACAAGGCAATGCCCCGCCCTTCCTTCTATCCTCTGGGCCATGACTCCGGATCCCTCTCGCCCGCCCGCCGCTGCCAACGGTCCCCGGGAGGCTCCGGAGGCCTCGGAGGCTTCGGATTGGCCAGGATGTACCCGCCGTCAGGTAGCGGGGGCAGGCTATTGGACATTGGCCGCACAGAGGCGGGACATTACAGCGACGACTGCAACTTCCTGCCCGGGTTGCCGCGGCGAGTGGCCAGCCAGCCCGACGTCAAGTTCCATATGTCACGCAGCACAAACCCCGCCTTCGACCCCGCCTCCGAGTTCCGCCCGCTGGGGTACTACCCCCACCTGACACGCCCCTCCAGACCCACCTACCTGCCGCTAAGCTCCTCCCCCTTGCCCCAACGCCCCGCCTCCCTCTGCATGGTGGGGGGCGTCGCCGCGGGCTACAGCGACTCAGACCCGGAGGTCTTCTACCCCTACTACTGCCCACCCCCCCTACCAGGGACGGGGGCCCCGCCCAGGGGGGTCGCCCGGATGAGGTTCTCCTCTGGGAGCCTCCAGCTGGACGAGGAGGAGGAGGAGGGGGAGGGGGAGGAGGAAGAGGAAGCAAGGGAGAAGAGGAGAGGAGGTGGGAGGAAAGGAAGGAATGGAGAAGTTGAGAAGGAGGAGAGAAAGAGTGTGAAAGTGGGGGAAGTGATTGAGGTGACTCTCTAGTGTGGAGGAGGATGGATCTTATGGGAGCTTGTGAACCTATCAGGAACAAGAGACTCGACCCCAGAGACTCGGTAAAAAACACTAATTTGTATTATTTTTTACTGTCATTTAGCTGTCGATGGGGCACGAATGTGCAATTAGAACTTAGAAAAGCGGCATCATGTGATGGCCACAAGGGGACGGTAGAGGTACATACAAATACTACGCCCACAAATAAAATCGGTAATCGCAGTGCAAAGATTGGCATGATTGGATTAAGGATGTCCTTTGTTTTGAGTGTGATGATATGAATTACTATTTCATGTGTATAAATAATACAAATCTAAAAATAAAAAGAATGTAAATTGTGTTGATTTGACTTCGTTTTTCACTGTTTCCTCATCATAGTAATTGCTTATATGTTTGATGTCATTTGTGGCCAGCAGCATCATTTCCTCAGGTTATATTTTTGTGTTTGACATCATACACACTTCAATTAATTGACGGTTGAATTGAATCAAATTTACTGAGACTTACTGTTCTTATATTAATGTCGACATCGTAAATTATCCAATTTGTATGACCTTGTTTTGAGTCTGTTGTCCCCATCCCATTTGTGTGTATATAATGTGTATTTATATTAGTAGACTGAAAATATTAAATAGAATTCGTATAGACCCACAGAATTATGTCGCACGGTGGCGCCCTATCCAAAACTGGTGCTCGAAGAGTTGCTGGTTGCGTTTCCTCTCAAACGCTCTCTACCTCCCGACTTGCTCTCTCGCTCCTCCCTGAAGTGGGCAGCGACCTCCTCGTCACTAGTCTTTCCCAAGCAGCAACACTTTTTTCTCTGCAGCGGACTGGTAGACGTGTGCGTACTTCTAGTTTTTCCATTGTTAAAGAGCGGGTTCTTCTCTTTCACTCCGTTCTACCGAAGCTTATTGTCGGTGTGGAGCCGGGAGGACCGAGGAGAGGACAGGACGGGGGTAAACCGACTGACCGCAGCGGGTTTTCTGACGCGAGTGTAGGAGCTAACATCGAAGTAACAATGATGGAAGTTCCTGGTATACAGGTAAGTTAAAGGTGGAACGACAGCGACTCTGACGCCAGTCTACCACCTTACGAAGCACCACAAACTAACCCTCGATGTGTACAAATACTCATACTAATGCGGACGTGAAGAGGACTCGGTGCTAATTAAACATTTTCGGGGGGTTTTATAGTTACTCGTTTACCTCACACAGAGCTAGCATTGTAAGAGTTGGATCGCGGTTTGGTTGGATAGCGAGTCGGGAACACACCTAGCTGTGAACAGCAACAGGCCTACAGGTGTGTCTCCCAACAAGTGCGCGCACGCACGCACACACATACAGGGCTGCTGACGGGAGCGCCCGCTGTGCTGCTTTGTTTCTCCCCGGTGGGCGGGGCGGAAGTCGTTGTTGTGACGTCACACAAGAGCACCTTACAAAACAGAGGCTCTCTGTGGTCGCCTTGAAGCTAAACTGGTATGGGGTGAATGATACCATCTATAAAATGTGTTTCTTTATCGTTTGTTGTGAGTTTCTATATTTTAAACTGATGTACCTTATTACAAAGTAGGAGTTTGGCCGTGAAATTGAATGCATTGCTTTACTTTTTATCCTTCACCACAAAACCTTACTTCAATCATCTCCTCCCTAACACCTAAACTTACTATCTCTAATCTAATACCTATTTAGTTTAAAACTAGCCACTATGTATACCGCATACCTAAACTGGCCACCTGATGATGTCATTTGTTCTGACTGCATCACAGGAGTCTGAGCTGGTATCTCACCTGCCGTCTGACAGATGTCAACAGGGAGTACCTTTATGCTATACCTCTCTAGGTGTGGTCACACAGTCTCTCTCGCCCTTTTGCTCACTCACACTCCCCTCTTATCCATTACTTTTAAATGATAAACTTTGAATCAAGAAATCCGTAGATTTTGCTGGACAGGTTTTATTTGTATTAAAAATATAATGGCCTGAAGACATCTCGGAGACCTGTGACACCGTAGCAAAGTTCCTTTCACCTCCGATGTCACAACAGAGCAGTCCTTTGACTTTTGATGTCATGACAGGGCCGTCCTCTCACGTGTGACGTCATACAAGAAAAATCACAGAGAAGTAGTCAACCTACTTGACTGATGTGATGTGTCTGGGCCCATCATGAGCTGGTTTTCAGGGCAGAGGGGTGGCAACATTGTCCAGTCATTGGCTAGCAGACAGTTCTGGTATAACTTGGTGGGCTAATGGGCTTAGCTGGTTTAATGCCATGTGTGTGTGTGTGTGTGTGTGTGTGTGTGTGTGTGTGTGTGTGTGTGTGTGTGTGTGTGTGTGTGTGTGTGTGTGTGTGTGTGTGTGTGTGTGTGTGTGTGTGTGTGTGTCGGCTGGGTGGGGTATCACTTATATGTGGTGAGTGGTTTGTGTGGTGACTTTGTAATCGTGCCCGCGTGCTTGCATAATGTGTGTACTCTCGGGGTGTAGTTGGACTCGAGCATAGCATGGAACTAGGTAGCCTGATAGCTTTGTGCAGTGGTTTCCCACTGGAATTGTGGGAAATGAGATACTATAGCACTTGCTAGCCTGCTAGTTTAATAATGTGTTATTATTCTATTGGGATAGAATAGTTTATTTCTATGCTATATTAATATGCTATTGGGCTAGCTAGTCTGCTAATTTTGTACTCTGCTGTGTTGATATGCTATGGGGCTAGCTAGCCTGCTAGTTCAATACTCTTCTGTATTGATCTTCTATTGGGCTAGATAGCATGCTAGTTTAGGACTCTGCTGTGTTGATATGCTATTGGGCTAGCTAGCCTGCTAGTTCAATACTCTCCTGTATGGATATGCTATTGGGCTAGCTAGCATGCTAGTTTAGCTCTGTCCTGTATTAAGATGCCATAGCTAAACCATTGGTTTTTAAACTTTGTACGTAGAAGGCTCACCCGTCCGACCAATATCTCACTCCCTAATAGATTCTATAGTCAAATATAAACCGACGGCATACTGCCTACAGCATGAGCCTCAGTGCCCTGAAGTGGGCCCTCTGTGAGACCTCAGTGGTGGTTCTTCTGTCCAGTCACTCATCAACCTCCCTGGGAGGAGGGCGTCACGGGGTCAGGGTGCGAGGCCTCATGGGGTCATAAGAAGGCCCTTTTCAGAGTCGGTGGCCAGGGAAACCAAAGGGTCTCCATGGTGACGTTGCCGGATGTACGGATTCTAGGGGCTGACGCACAACCCGACGAACGCTAATCAATGAATTAGAGTGTGCTGAGATGATCACTAAACATGCAAATACCCCTATCATGGTTACACAGCGGCCATATTCAAATGTTCCCTAACGACACAGGGCTGCCGTGGACCTGTAGGTTGATGAGGCAGGGCAAGGCACTGACGCCGCAGGGTTAGAGGTTCTACTCCCTGTGTATCTCCGTAGGTTGAGCAAGGCACCAACACTGTAGGGTCAGGGGATGGATTCCCACAAGGGCCAGACATGCTGGGTAAGAAGGCACTGGTATTACTACTACTGTATTACTTGACTATTAATTAAATTAGGATTAATGACATTACTTTTATTATGATGTAGTTGTACCTTGACCTTAATGGTGATTGATATAACAGGGTTCAAATAGGGTCCACTTTCCCTCCACGTGGTTTCCTTGATTGGGATCACGTCTCATTGGTCCGATCAGAATCCAAACCAAACCTGACCAGTGTTCTGGTCAATAGGACACAGCCATTAAGAGAAAAGGGCAGGAGGCCGGGGGCTTCCTCCTCCTACAGCTGTGACCTTTAACCTTTGACCTTTCTCACACACACAGTTCCCATGTGGGGGCACTTCCTATTGAAAACAACTTGTCACGGCTCTCTCTGCCCCACACACGCACACGCAAACATTCTCTCTGTATGTTTTGAGTTCAAAAGCTTCTCTCTCTCCTCTCTTGACCTACTGTCAGCTTGCTATCATGCTCATGCTCTTTATTGCTGAGGTGTGCATGTGGGTTGTTTATGTGTGTGTTTGTGTGTGTGTTTAATTGGCCGCATGTGGCTCCTTGCGGAACAGTATATCCTGATCTTATCTGTCATTTGTTCTTTACCATGTTTGGTTATGTCTCCAGACACGTATAATATAAAACCATATGACATACTGATTATGTTTGGTACAGACCCCAAGGCATACTGATTATGTTTGGTACAGACCCCAAGGCATACTGGTTATGTTTGGTACAGACCCCTGAAATACTGGTTATGTTGGGTACAGACCCCATGACATACTGGTTAGGCTGGGTACAGACCCAATGACATACTGGTTATGTTGGGTACAGACCCCATATCAAAATATACTAGTTATGTGTTGGATATACCCAACAACATACTGATTATATCAGGTACCGATCCAATGACCTGCTGGTAATGTCAGCAGACCATTTAACCAACTGGTTAAATGGCAAACTGGTTAAATATTGTTGCTGAATATTTTAGAAAACACGTAAAACCAATTAAAAGCTTTGACATTTAATAATGAATAGGTAATACCATGTGTAATTGTAATACTGAGTGGAGTACATACGGTAAATGGGTTTAACTGATAGCTGAGCTGGACTTCCTGGAATGGCACGGGTGATCTAAACATTAACCCAGCAAAACATGATGAACCACCTGTCTGTATGTCTGCTGGCTGAAAGTTTGCCTTAGACGAGAGAGAGAGAGAGAGAGAGAGAGAGAGAGAGAGAGAGAGAGAGAGAGAGAGAGAGAGAGAGAGAGAGAGAGAGAGAGAAGAGAGAGAGAGAGAGAGAGAGAGAGAGAGAGAGAGAGAGAGAGAGAGAGAGAGAGAGAGAGAGAGAGAGAGAGAGAGAGAGAGAGAGAGAGAGAGAGAATTGGGTGTGACCCGTATGACATCATTGCGGATAGTATGCGCTGCTGGGTTAGCTACTTCCTTATTGGTGGAAAATAAAGTCAAACACAACTATTTATAGGTCTCATACTTTCTCCATACTGTGGTTTAACCCTTTTTTTTCTCTCAGAGAGAATGAGGGATTAGCTCTCTTGCTCTCTCACGCTACCTCTGTCTTTTTCGCTGTCGCTTTCTCAGCCATGACAGAAGTATCTTTAGAAACCAACCACTGTATTTACTGACAGGGTGGGGCGTTTGTGTGTTTGTGTGTCTTGCATAATAATGGGTGCTGTTGAAGTAATGACACCAGAAACGGTTTCCTGTTTAAAACCAAACTGGCTCTGAAACATTTTTTTTGTGTCTTTTGTGTGTGTGTGTGTGTGTGTGTGTGTGTGTTCAATTTCTTATGGTAGATAAACACGGTAATCTGGTGCTTGGAGTAACATCCCCAACACAAGTCCCGACATTGCACTCTTGATAGTGTGTGAAACACACTAATGTAATACTTTGTGTTTGTGGGGGCGGCGCAACACTCGTGTACGAAGTCATCCCAGAATAAACGACTCTGAACTGAGCCATCACAGTAAAGCTCGGTGTTGTCTTAGTGTGGACTCTCACACATGAAAGCTTCGGAGTAAAGTACTGGCTCTGTCTCGTTGTCTAGCCCCAAAATAACCCTGGGGGCACAGGTCAACAGTAGGAAACTGCGTGCTTATTAGTGAGGAGCGACCACAAAGACCCCAGTTACTCGTCTCGCAGCAGTACGTCTAGCGGGGTCCTGCTTCATGGTGGGGGGAGCCGCGTAGTGTAGGTTGTATGGGTTTGGGATGTGGACCGTTGTCGTCTATAGGTGAGGTGAAGGTACTCCCAAGGTATGCTTTCCTTGAGGTCTGACAGCAACACGTGTCAGATCAAGCCTCAATATTGGTCATGCATACAATTTTAAAAAGTTGATAATAAATTGAAAGGTCAATACTTTGGATTTCTGTAGAAGCCAATATACCCAAAGACGTTTTACATTAACAATATTAATCTGTTCAAGTATCATTTGAAAATCTCTTGTCTGTGCTTTTCAAATGGCACTGTGCATCATATAGACTCTGTGCTGTGGTGCAGAAACAACTAGTTCTTGTTGGTGTACACGTGGTAGTAGATTACAACACACTCTCCTCTCTGTGTGTGTGTGTGTGTGTGTGTGTGTGTGTGTGTGTGTGTGTGTGTGTGTGTGTGTGTGTGTGTGTGTGTGTGTGTGTGTGTGTGTGTGTGTGTGTGTGTGTGTGTGTGTGTGTGTGTGTGTGTGTGTGTGTGTGTGTGTGTGTGTTGGCAAGCTGTGCATCAAGTTCCTGTTATCTTCAACGGTCACCCGTTGGAGTGAGTTTGTTAGCTGGTGGTCATAGGAATGCAACAGTTCAGTGTTTTGTGTATTTTGTTTATCAAAGTGGAAATGTATTTCAATGCTTTTCTTCTCCCTCCTCCAGAGCTCTCATGTGGACCCAGAGGAACTCTTCACCAAGTTGGACCGGATCGGCAAGGGATCATTCGGCGAGGTCTGCATCTACTCCTACTTTACTCAGATGTTGTATGCCCTGCCCCAGTACCTTCTCTATCCCCCCCGAACCCTAGGGGGTTATGCTCTAGGGGTTCAGGGCCTTACCCTGAACCCCTAGACCTTAGCCGTAGCTCTACAACCAGTCCAATGACCAACCAGTGATGTTCTTTAATGAATTATTAATAATGATGATCATAGTGTGTTAGAGGGTTGTAAATTAATATGCAGAAGAAACCTTGATGGCTAGGCTTGATGGAGGAGTAGTGACTGTGCCTGCTGGACTCACTACCCCACTGGCTTGGTACACAATATCATGGCAGGACTTTAACATGCCCTCTCAAGTCTCTCTACCATGGTTGGATAAAGTTGACTGCGTGTCATGGTGGCCAGAATTGTAGTTTTAAACGGGGGTGCCTGAACTATGAATATAAACTGATCTTTGACCATGATATCAACATAAAGCCTTGTATTCTCCTCTTCACACTCTTTTCGGTTTCTTCTTCATTCCTCACCTTAACTCTCTCCCGTCCTTCTCCTCTATTCAACTCACCCCCCCCCCCCTCCAGGTGTTTAAGGGGATAGACAAGAGGACTCAGAGTGTGTTGGCCATTAAGACCATAGACCTGGAGGAGGCTGAGGACGAGATAGAGGACATCCAGCAGGAGATCACGGTCCTTAGCCAGTGTGATAGTCCCTACATCACCAAGTACTACGGCTCTTACCTCAAGGTGTGTGTGTGTGTGTGTGTGTGTGTGTGTGTGTGTGTGTGTGTGTGTGTGTGTGTGTGTGTGTGTGTGTGTGTGTGTGTGTGTGTGTGTGTGTGTGTGTGTGTGTGTGTGTGTTAACTTGGGTTCCGAACCTTTTTTGGCCTTTGATCCCATTTTTTATTTTATTTTTTGGGGAGCCAGTTGGTCAACATTGGAAGAAATCTGCCAGCTTCATTAGTCGAGCCGTTAATAGATCCATGAGCCTTTCAGGATGGTTTCGTGGTCTCTCTGAGACGGCGAGTGTCCATCATTATTAATTCAACTCTGAGGAGGAGGAGAACAACTTTTAGTTAAAAGTTGAAGTACAGCAGACACACATTTTTGTGTCCGACAGACAAAAATTAGAAGATACTTTATTCATTACATGTGGTTGTCACAGCCGAACGCACAGGACATTCATTAACTTATAAAAGGACACAACAATTGGTTAAATTAAAATAAAGCTGAAAGATATGTCTATGTACTCTAAACTACAATTTTTTTTAATATATTCTCTTCTCTTTATTTACCTCCATCCGTCTCTCACTCTGTCTGTCTCTGTCTCTCTCCCCCAGGGCAGTAAATTATGGATCATTATGGAGTATTTGGGTGGCGGATCAGCACTAGACCTGGTGAGTTCCCGTCCTCAATGTGAGTCACGTCGAGATAAGACAATGAATCATTAACGTGGGCCGGTGTTAAGGTAGTCCAATGGATTATGAACAGGTTAATGACCGTTGTTATTGACAATCTCAAGTGATTGAGAACAGATTAAAGAATAATCAAACAAATTTAAAGCCCTGAAACCAATAACATGTAATAAAGTTTTGTGTGCGTGTGTGTAGCTACGAGCAGGTGCGTTCGAGGAGGCCCAGATTGCGACCATGCTGAAGGAGATCCTGAAGGGGCTGGACTACCTGCACAGTGAAAAGAAGATCCACAGAGACATCAAAGGTCGGCAGTTTGGAACGACTCGCTAGTGTGGAAGCGCTTCTGCTTCCGCTTTATTGCATTGCTCCAGTGTTAAATATTTTAATTGTTGAAATTGTTATTGGCGACAGTAGTTTGTTTTAACACCACCTACTTGCATATTAAAACAAATCAATCCATGCAAAATATAGCCTATCATTACGTTCCAAAAACGTTTGAAAGAAATCGCACAGGTTAATTTTTTGCATTTACATGATTAATCTATAAAAAAGCAATATTTTTGAAAAGTTCAAATAACTTCAATTGTGTAAAGGCATGTGTACTGCTTTTTATAGGCAATTTTAAATATCGCGCGCAGCTTGTGAACGCAAAGGATTGTGGGTATTTTGGCTCGTTGAGGATCCATCGATGCGTCCTTGAAAAGTCTCGGAATTCTCAAAAATGAAGGACGCGAAATTGTTGAGTGTTCTCAACATTGGAACAGTGCTCTTCTGCGTTCTACGACGTAGCGTCCTTAAAAGGGCAGCCGTTGAGCGTGCTTCCTTCACATTGGGAAACGGCCACTATGTAGATAAGCGGTTTTACTTAGCATAGAGCTAACCTCGACTGCTAGGTTATGCATACACTTTGTAGATAAGCTGTTATGCTAAGCATAGAGCAAACCTCTACTCCTACGCTATTGATACACTATGTAGATAAGCACTTATGCTAAGCAAAGTGCTAACCGCTACTGCTAGGCTATGCATACACTTTGTAGGACAGCTGTTCTTTCTTGTTCTATCTTGAGAAGAAACGCATAGTAGGGGATCCCTTCTTCCAGGGAAGGTCAGGAGTGCAATGGGTGCCACAATTGACACACAGGTAAATACATGCACATCATATTAAAATGGTGATGGGGTTCTGGCCGGTTATCCATGAGGAGAGTCCAGGCATCCAGTCCAGTACCCGCAACACACTAGAACAGACAGAATAGTGAATTAGAACGGAAAAGTACATAGTGGGATAGTATATTGTAATAAGAAAAGCACAAGCAAACAGAGTGGTCTTCACTTCGCATCTGTCGTTTTCACACTCCTATATTCCAAATGCAAGATTGTAGAGGTGCGTTTTGAGCTTTCCTTTGAATAGCTCCACAGAGTCAGCTCCACAGAGTCAGCTTCCCTGATCGCTGATGGCAGCCTATTCCTTAGGAAGGGGGCTCGATAGGCAAACGCTCTCTGTCCAGCCGATTTCTTTTTAACCTTCGGCAATGAAAGAAGGCCAGCTCCCGAAGACCGGAGGGACCGAGAAAGACTATAAGGAATGATCAGGTCCTTCAAGTAGGATGGAGATAATCCATGCAAGGCTTTATAGGTTAGCAATAGCACCTTAAAGTCTGATCTGAAAGTTATTGGTAGCCAGTGCAGAGAGGTGAGAATAGGTGTAATATGATCAAACTTTCTCGTTCTGGTCAGCAGTCTAGCTGCCGTGTTGTGTACAAGCTGTAGACTTTTTGTGGTAGAGTTCGGTAATCCCGAGAACAGTGCATTGCAATAGTCCAGTCTTGACGAAACAAATGCATGAATCAGTGTCTCTGCATCCGCTGCAGATAACATTTGTCTGATTCTTGCAATGTTTCTCAGATGGAAAAAGGCAATTCTAGTTATACTTCTTATATGTTGGTCAAAGCATAGTTGAGGGTCAAACAAGACACCAAGATTTTTGACGGACGCACTCTGTGGGATGGCGAGGCCATCCAACCACAGAGAGACATCATCAAACTCTCTCCGGTCCCGCTTCGAGCCGATAATTATCAGCTCTGTCTTCCCAGTGTTAAGCTGTAGGAAGTTTTGTGACATCCAGCCCTTCACAGCAGCCAGACAGGACTCAACCATTTTAATCTGGGCAGAGTCCCCGGAATCTACAGGAATGTAGAGCTGGGTGTCATCCGCGTAGCAATGGAAACTAATTCCGAAGCTGCGGATAACGTCGCCCAGGGGAAGCATGTAGTTTGCAAAAAGTAATGGACCAAGGACCGACCCTTGTGGTACGCCAAAGCGTAATTTGCAGTGCTTTGATTCTGAACCCTCATGAAGCACAAATTGGGTTCCATCTGTGAGGTACGATTCAAGCCAACCAAGAGCCGTACCCCCGAAACCAACATAGTGCTCAAGACGATGAAGAAGAGTGCTGTGGTCGATCGTGTCGAACGCCCTCAGGTCCAGCAGCACAAGCATTGAGCTTGTATTTTGATCCAAAGCAAGAAGGATGTCATTTACAACTCTTGTGATAGCAGTTTCAGTTGAGTGGAAATTCCTGAACCCCGACTGGAAAGGTTCAAAGAGATTGTTCGTCGTCAGATAATCAACGATTTGCTTTGCTACAATCCTTTCCTGTACCTTGGACAGGAAGGGCAGATTCGATATAGGCCGATAGTTCCTGACTAATTCAGGATCTAGGCCAGGCTTTTTGAGTAGCGGTTTTATCACCGCAGCCTTGAAATTGGAGGGAACAATTCCTGTTGAAAACGAGAGATTCATAAGCGAGAGGATTGCAGGCCCCACCGTGGGAAGAAGTTCCTTAAGAATCCTGGAAGGGTGAATAATATAAGATCTTATATTAAGTATAGAGCTAACCACTAACGGTAGGCTATCTATACACTAAGTAGGTCAGCTGTTAGAGTACTACTACTAGCTTACCCCTATGCTATGTTGTAGCGGCAAACATGCTATATCTACGTTGTAGCGGGTAACGTGGTACAGCTCTGTGTGTGTGTGTGGTGGCTAGCGTGCAAAATCTCTGTATCTAACATCTGATAAGTTTTATATATGTGTGGGTAGTGGCAGAACGTGTTCCGTCTCTGTATGAAGCATCTAACGCTCCACCACTCTGCGTGTGCAGCGGCCAACGTGCTGCTGTCGGAGCAGGGCCAGGTGAAGCTCGCAGACTTCGGTGTGGCGGGTCAGCTGACTGACACCCAGATCAAGAGGGAGACCTTTGTGGGGACGCCCTTCTGGATGGCCCCAGAGGTCATCCAGCAGTCAGCCTACGACTCCAAGGTAGCGCATACACACACACGCACACGCACACACACACGCACGCACGCACGCACGCGCGCGCACACACGGTGAATGCTCACTGTCCTTGGCTCTCGTGCACACGCATTTGACACCATGTCCCTGTCTGTGTGTAATTGAAGTAGGGGACCCGTCAAACCCTGTCACCCAGTCACAACGTACTGTTGTAATATAACCCTGGCGGTCCCCTCGGTGTGTGGGTGTGTGTGTGTAACATACGGTGGCTGGAAGAGTTTGTTGTCGTAGCATGTGGTTAGCGGTCCAGTCTTAGCTACATATTAGCCACCTGTGCGTTTCGGGGAACTTTAGACTTTCACACTATTAAGAGTCTCTTACTGGACTTTTCTCCCCGGCGTGTGTGAGTGTTCTCTCTCTCTCTCTCTCTCTGTCTCTCTCTCTGTCTCTGTCTCTGTCTCTGTCTCTGTCTCTGTCTGTCTCAATTACATTTTTTCAATTTAAATCACTCTATGAATATGAAAGATACATCTTTCTAGTGCCAAAACATTAAACAATATTCTAATAAACAACACATAAAAAACACTTTCAGGAAATGACAACACATTCAAAAGAGCTTTAATGGCATGGAAAATAAACATGTACATTGCCAAAGCAGTTATCGTATTAAACCAATGAATAATAACAATGTCAACATGGAAAATATAAAAAATGTAAATAAACAATGATCTCTCTCTCTCCATCGTATCTCTTTCTCTCTCTCTTTCTCCCTCCCTGTCTCTCTTTGTCTCCCTCTCTCTCCCCCTCCCTCCCTCTAGGCGGACATATGGTCCCTGGGAATAACAGCGATAGAGCTAGCCAAGGGGGAGCCTCCCAACTCGGACATGCATCCAATGAGAGTCCTCTTCCACATCCCCAAGTCCCCGCCCCCTACCCTGATTGGTGATTTCTCCAAGAGCTTCAAGGAGTTCACAGAGGCGTGTCTGAACAAGGACCCTGCCTTCGTAAGAGAGAGAGAGACACACACACACACACACACACACACACACACACACACACACACACACACACACACACACACACACACACACACACACACACACACACACACACACACACACACACACACACACATTAATTATAAATGCATGCACGCTCATGGAATTTGCATGAGTGTGTATCACAAAACATGATCAGTGAAAACACAAGGTACACGTCTAAATCGACACGTGAATCATGTCTACGCACACATACATTGTGTGCAGACAGTAGTGTTTTATTTACACACCAAGCAGCCAGTGTGCTGGGGAAGCGAGGACATTTGAGACGTTTGTATCTTAAACGCCTGCCAGCATTACAGAACAGGCAACACACTGCCGACTGTACAGGCAACACACTGCAGACTGTACAGGTAACACACTGCAGACTGTACAGGTTACACACTGCCGACTGTACAGGTAACACACTGCAGACTGTACAGGCAACACACTGCAGACTGTACAGGTAACACACTGCAGACTGTACAGGTAACACACTGCCGACTGTACAGGCAACACACTGCAGACTGTACAGGTTACACACTGCAGACTGTACAGGCAACACACTGCCGACTGTACAGGTTACACACTGCCGACTGTACAGGCAACACACTGCCGACTGTACAGGCAACACACTGCCGACTGTACAGGTAACACACTGCAGACTGTACAGGCAACACACTGCAGACTGTACAGGTAACACACTGCAGACTGTACAGGTAACACACTGCCGACTGTACAGGCAACACACTGCAGACTGTACAGGTTACACACTGCAGACTGTACAGGCAACACACTGCCGACTGTACAGGTTACACACTGCCGACTGTACAGGCAACACACTGCCGACTGTACAGGCAACACACTGCAGACTGTACAGGCAACACACTGCCGACTGTACAGGCAACACACTGCAGACTGTACAGGCAACACACTGCAGACTGTACAGGCAACACACTGCAGACTGTACAGGTTACACACTGCAGACTGTACAGGTAACACACTGCAGACTGTACAGGTAACACACTGCAGACTGTACAGGTAACACACTGCAGACTGTACAGGTAACACACTGCACACTGTACAGGTTACACACTGCAGACTGTACAGGCAACACACTGCAGACTGTACAGGTAACACACTGCAGACTGTACAGGTAACACACTGCAGACTGTACAGGTTACACACTGCAGACTGTACAGGCAACACACTGCAGACTGTACAGGCAACACACTGCCGACTGTACAGGCAACACACTGCCGACTGTACAGGTAACACACTGCAGACTGTACAGGTTACACACTGCAGACTGTACAGGCAACACACTGCAGACTGTACAGGCAACACACTGCCGACTGTACAGGTAACACACTGCAGACTGTACAGGCAACACACTGCCGACTGTACAGGCAACACACTGCAGACTGTACAGGCAACACACTGCAGACTGTACAGGTAACACACTGCAGACTGTACAGGTAACACACTGCAGACTGTACAGGTTACACACTGCCGACTGTACAGGCAACACACTGCAGACTGTACAGGTAACACACTGCAGACTGTACAGGTTACACACTGCAGACTGTACAGGTAACACACTGCCGACTGTACAGGCAACACACTGCAGACTGTACAGGTAACACACTGCAGACTGTACAGGTTACACACTGCAGACTGTACAGGTAACACACTGCAGACTGTACAGGCAACACACTGCAGATAACACGGTACAGGTACCTCACTACAGGTAAACAATACAGACACTACTGGTAACATGACAGACACTACAGGAAACACTACAGACACTACTGGTAACACTACAGGAAACACTACAGGAAACACGACAGGAAACAGTACAGACACTACAGGAAACACTACAAACACTACAGGAAACACTACAGGAAACACTACAGGAAACACTACAGACACTACAGGAAAAACTACAGACACTACAGGAAACACTACAGACACTACAGGAAACACTACAGACACTACAAGAAACACTACAGGAAACACTACAGACACTACAGGAAACACTACAGACACTACAGGAGACACTACAGGAAACACTACAGACACTACAGGAAACACGAGAGACACTACAGGAAACACGACGGGAAACAGTACAGACACTACAGGAAACACTACAGACACTACAGGAAACACTACAGGAAACACGACAGACACTACAGGAAACACTACAGACACTACAGGAAACACGACAGACACTACAGGAAACACGACAGACACTACAGGAAACACGACAGACACTACAGGAAACACGACAGACACTACAGGAAACACGACAGACACTACAGGAAACACGACAGACACTACAGGAAACACGACAGACTACAGGAAACACGACAGACACTACAGGAAACACTACAGGAAACACGACAGACACTACAGGAAACACTACAGGAAACACAACAGACACTACAGGTGGGGCGCGGCCGCAGCTAGCCCCCTCTCTAATGTCCCCTGCTGGCCAACTGTCACACTGCAGCTCTCGTCTGACTGATGCACCCATAGCTTAAAAATCTCTCTCGGTTTCGCTCATGGTCCGAGCGAAACAGGTCCGTCATAAGTGTGATTATCTTTTCCTTCATTCAAGTGAATCTTTCTGTCTTTCTGTCTTTCTGTCTCCCCAGAGACCCACAGCTAAAGAGCTACTGAAACACAAGTTCATTGTGAAGCAGTGCAAGAAGACGTCCTACCTCAGCGAGTTGATTGACAGGTACCGGAGATGGAAAGAGGAGGGGCACAGCGACAGCAGCTCGGACGACTCAGACAGGTTTGTTTTTACATGTATTTTTTGTATGAATGTTATAAAGGTCTCGCTTTTGTCTTATTATAAGACAGTTCTGCTTCATACACGTGATGTGAGAAAATAGACTCCTTTTGCGCAAAGAAATCAGGCAAAAGCTGGATCATTTCAGTCAAAGGTCCAGAATTTTTGCGCGCCGTTGATCCAATTCGGGGATAATTACCTGAAGAGTTTTGGAGTCGAATTGAGTACTGTGTTGACCGCCAGTCCTCACAATGTCAGTGTTTATAATGTAACGTGTGTTGACCGCCAGTCCTCACAATGTCAGTGTTTATAATGTAACGTGTGTTGACCGCCAGTCCTCACAATGTCAGTGTTTATAATGTAACGTGTGTTGACCGCCAGTCCTCACAATGGCAGTGTTTATAATGTAACGTGTGTTGACCGCCAGTCCTCACAATGGCAGTGTTTATAATGTAACGTGTGTTGACCGCCAGTCCTCACAATGGCAGTGTTTATAATGTATCGTGTGTTGACAGCCAGTCCTCAAAATGGCAGTGTTTATAATGTAACGTGTGTTGACAGCCAGTCCTCACAATGTCAGCGTTTATAATGTAACGTGTGTTGACCGCCAGTCCTCACAATGTCAATGTTTATAATGTAACGTGTGTTGACCGCCAGTCCTCACAATGGCAGTGTTTATAATGTAACGTGTGTTGACCGCCAGTCCTCACAATTGCAGTGTTTATAATGTAACGTGTGTTGACGACTTGAACAGCACAAAATGTTTTCGTGTGTATATCAGGTGATGTGTGTGTGTGTATAATATTCTGTGTGCGTGTGTTTATTACAGTGAGTCCAGTAACAAGGAGAACAGCCAGTCTCCAGAATGGTCGTTCACAACGGTCCGCAAGAAGAAACCGGAAGGCCGTAAGGTCCTCAATGGAACGGTGTGTACCCGCTTTGTGTTCTTTGGTGCTTGTAGTCTAGCCTGGTTCTACCAGACTCTCGTACTTCATTTCATTTCATTTGTAATTGACCTAATCAATTGACAAACGTTAACTCACTTGAAGGCGGGTGTCTGTTGAAGTTTAAAATGATTGGATCTGCCCAGTGCCACTCTGGATCTGCCATAACCAATCGCTAACATTTGGTTGTGACGTATGTCATGCGCCGGGAATCACGCGCAGGTTGTACACAAACCAAACACCTTGCGCGTCTGCACGAAAATGTCCGTCAACGACAGCTGCAGGTTTTGTTCGTCGAATTTAATTTATCGGGGAAAAATTGCACATTGTAAATCAATATTTTATAGTAAGGTCAGAGATGATGTATGCAGTCAACTTTCGAAGCTGGGTCTAATCGTTGACAACACGCCGCTTCGGTCGGATCATTGTTCTCAGACACGCCCTCTGTTCGCTGATTGGGCGCACGCTGTGGTAGCGCAGAAAACCAAATTACATACAGCAGGTCCAGACCTAGTACTGAAGGGAAGTTCAAATTGAGCGGAAGTACTTAGGCGGGCGGAGCCAGGCTACTTGTAGTCCACACACACTCACATAATGTCATAATGTCTCATAATGTCGTTAATCAGTGTTTTATTTTGTGTTTTATTCCAGGCTCCAGAGCAGCTGCCTAAATCCACCAGTTTAACCACCGTCATCTCCCCTGTCTTCACAGAGGTACACACACGCACGCACGCACGCACGCACGCACGCGCGCGCGCACGCACTATAAACACAGGTACACCCCTCTCTCCTCTGTAGTTGAAGCAGCAGCACAAGGATAATTCTGACCAGCGATTGGCTGTCGAGGAGCTGGAACGCAACATCCGATTGGCTGAGGATGTGTGCCCAGGCATCACCGATAGGATGGTCACACACATCATCGCCCGCTACCAGAAGTAAAACCTCACACATTTTCCCTCCATCTGCTGTTAGATAAAACTGGATTTATAAAGAACTACGTTATCTTTCGTTAACTTGCCCCCTCTCTCACTTCTTTCTAACCCTCAGATTCTCCCCCAATTAAAGAAAGGAGGGACAGAAATGTGGGGAGAGAGACAGTGTCTCTGTACGGTGCCTTGGAAACGCCTGTTGGATCATGGGAAATGGAGTTTTGCTGTGCAATACCTCCTAAGAGAAGACACAGATATTTTATGTAATATATTCACCATATATCCTGTATATATATATCACTCCCTGCTGTCGGATAATCAACATTTTGTATTTTTCACAAATTGCCCTGCGGACAAGATTGTGTTTTCTTACCTACAACTCGGCTCCACTGGAAGAGGTTTGGTGTTGATTTCTAATGTTTTCATGGTTTGCTGTCAGCATCAATCTGGGGTTTCTAAAACCAGTAGCAGGGTGAATAAACACCTAGCGGTTCTATGTAAATAAATGTCTCGTCCCCAGGTGTACCGTGCCATGCCAACCGTCAGTTTCACGCTCGGCCAATCGCTGAGCAGCTCTTGGTGTAACATGACTTGCCTACGCTGTTTAGAGAGAAAAAAAGGCGTTTTAGACATATTGAGAGATTTCTGGTCAGATATTGCTAATTTAGGTACATTTAATTGTTTTTATACATTTAACATTTGAGCAAGGATGACAGCGACTGTTATTTGCATTAACACCAAAATCCCCGGTCGTGTGCATTATATGGTGCGTTTGATAGCACTTGAAAAACGTTTTGTCCTTCATGCCAATATTACTCTGCGACGTCATGGTTATGCCCCCCCCCCCCCCCCCAAACTGCTGATGTGTGTTTTTATTTTTATTTCCCCAAAGACCACGGTAACAACGGCCAAGTGCCGAATACGGCGTGTGCGCGCTGACATGGTGCGTGCTGGTGTGTGTGTGTGTGTGTGCCAACGTCCTCCACTGCACCGGATAAGACACCTCCTATAACTGTCGTCAAACACTTGCGCTACAGAGCTACACATTTGTTTCTCGCTCAAAGGTACTTTGTCAGGGGCAGAACACCGTAGGATTAAAATTTATAGATGTGCATTAAGTGCAGACATATCGTAAAAATTCAACAAACTTTTTTTTTTCATCTTTTTTTTTCAAGCACTGTCAAAAGGGAGTAGGTTTGAATGAGCGTTATGATGATGATAATAATAATAATAATAATACTATGTGATGGTTGCCCAATTTCCACTTGTTCATAAACACAACAAGACTTCACCTGGTAGTTTAAACTTTAAACCACAGAGTGCCAGTTTGAAACCATGGTGACAGTACATGGATTCTCATTGGTCAACAGGTCTGTGTATCGGCCTTCCCCTAGTGGCCATGTTGATGAAACCAAAATGGCCCCTCTTGGAATAATGGCCAAAGTGTAGTCGTACTAAAGTAGACAGATATCTGAAACGAAACCAGGTTAAGTCCTCTAATCCCTCTCTGATCGATGGTTCATGTTGTGTTGATTTTAGTTTTTATACCAAAGACACTATAGATCTAGTTATTGTATATGTTCTTCTTTATATATAACTATATCACCAAGGGATGAAAACATGCTTTTTGTGTGTATGGAGGGATTCTTGAATGAAACATGTAATATTTTAGAGAAATTTACACTTTTTTAGGGGTATTTAGAGTTTTATGAATAAATATTTAAGTTTGATTCTGATACGACTTTGTTTTTATTCTATTTTTCAGTTTTATTCTGTGTCGTCATTTACAAAAATGTCCTATGCAGATCAGAATATTATCCAGATATTTTGTTAAGTGACAAGGAGTAGAAAAATTGTTATGTCATTAGACATGAACAAGATCAGCAACCATGTCTGTTATTTTCCTGATAATCATAATAACCAAATAATATACAAACTTAATGTTTAGTTAACAATGTCAGCCTAATCTAAATCGTTTGGAGCTGCAGTCTACCTTTCAAGAGGATATCGATTAGAGAATGTTCTGCATAATTTCAGAATACTTTAACAACAAAGTATTTTAGTCAGAACCTGTCTAAATTGTACGAGGTATGATTGATTGAAGGAAGGAAGAATACAAAATTACAGGACATTGCAGCGCTGCTGAACTCTGACGTCCTCTGACGTCATCTGGCACATCACTGCTCTTCTCTCTGGCATCGCCTCGACCCTTTTTCAGAAACCGCTTCTCCTCTAGCGTCATCAGGGACATCTGACCAGTAGTAGTTGCTCTACCACTCTCTCCCGCCCTTCCTGACGATACCCGGAAACGGGGGAAAGGGGGGGAGGCGAGAAGATGGCGTCGTTGCGCTTCAGGCGGGATCCCTGCGGCTTCATCTGCCTCCTTCTCACCTACTTCAGCGTGTTTTACGCCGACTACGTGGTGATCCAGTACGTGCTGATCCCGGCCTACTCTGAGAGGTCAGTGTTAAGGGTTAAAATAGGTTTGAAGTCCCCCGTGTAGCCAATCCCAGGCGTCCATTCATTCACCCCTCCTCGCCTTGTCTCCGCAGTTGCTAGTCATAATATTCGTATTTGATCATATTATTCCGATGATCCTGTGTTGTGAGGAGTCAGGGTTTTTGTCTTGAGTCGTGACTCGTGTGGATGGGGGTGATGGGGTGGTTCTGGTCAATGGGGGCAACCCGAGACACGGAAGCCTGGCTCTATTGCCGCCTTATTGTTTACAACCTGCTATCGGTTTTCGGCTACAGCCCCAGCCGACCGGAATTGCACGGTCGTTAAACCTTCAGTTGCACCATAATTATTACAATGTTATTGTTATTTATTGCCATGTGTCATGCCGCTGTTTTTGAGATATCGCATAACAATTCCGCTAACAGTACACATGAGTCGCCAGCATGATCTGGTTGCCATGGGAGACTGTCAGTCAAAGCATCGCGTGAGTCATCACGTCATGTCGGTCAAGAGTTGTGCTGTTAAAGTGTCTCTCTTTTGTCCTGTGGTGGTCAGTGTGTGGTGTAGTCTACACGGAGTGGTGTTTAATCTCATCCTACTGCTACTACTCGCCTGTCACGCCAAGGCGGTGTTCTCTGACCCGGGTTAGTACACAACGTGTGCGTTAGCGACCAAATGGATATTCCTTTATTTTTCTAAAACTATTTATATCAGCTGTTTTATGCTGTGTGTGTGTGTGTGTGTGTGTGTGTGTGTGTGTGTGTGTGTGTGTGTGTGTGTGTGTGTGTGTGTGTGTGTGTGTGTGTGTGTGTGTGTGTGTGTGTGTGTGTGTGTGTGTGTGTGTGTGTGTGTGTGTGTGTGTGTGTAGGCATGGTACCCCTACCAGAAACTGCTATTGATTTTTCCGATCTTCGCTCTCAATCCAGGATGAATGAAAGGGTGAGTCACTCTCTGGCTAACTTGAGACTTTATCACTGTACAACTCATATCATCAGACATTTTGTAGATTTGGCATGAATAAAGTGTCAATGCTAACCGGGAGTGATGATGCTAACAGGTAGTGTGTCCCAAGGGGTGTGAAGGCTGGACAGTGTGCAGCAGGTGTGAGACCTACAGACCCCCTCGGGCGCACCACTGCAGGGTCTGCCAGCGCTGCATCAGACGCATGGACCACCACTGTCCCTGGTAGGAGCTCACCCGCAGCTCCACTGCACCGCTCATCTCTCCTCTCCATCTCTCCACCACCGTCTCTCCTCTCCTCCTGCTCTCCATCTCCTCAACTCCTGTGTGTGTGTGTGTGTGTGTGTGTGTGTGTGTGTGTGTGGACTAACTTTAACGATGGTAATAAATTGGCTATTTGTTCATAGGATTAATAATTGTGTGGGGGAGCTGAACCAGAAGTACTTCATCCAGTTTCTTTTCTACACCGGTGAGTTTGAATAACAACTGCTATTGCTGCTAACTATTATAACCCTCTATTACTACTTTTATATTCCCTGCCTATGTCTGACAGCTAAACAGTAATCATTGGTGTCTCTCTCCTTCTCTCTGTCTCTCTCAGGCCTGGCCAGTCTGTACTCGATGGTGCTGGTGGTGTCGGCCTGGGTGTGGAGGATCCGCAGCGAGAGAGAAGGAGCTGCAGAAGGGGACGGAGAGGAGGAGGAAGCCCCCAGCAAACACCTCATAGTGTGAGGAGGGAGGGAGGGAGGGAGAGAGAGAAGGGGGGAGGGAGGGAGGGATGGTGAGGGAGGAATTGATGGAGGGGATTAGAAATGGATGGATGGATATAGGGAGCAGAAAGTTTTGTTTATTTAGGGGCACTGCGTTGAATGAAGGGTTCTTGGTCTGATGCCTACAGCCTACGTCACGACAATGAATTGTTCTCTCTCTCTGTCTCTGTCTCTGTCTCTGTCTCTGTCTCTGTCTCTCTCTGTCTCTCAGGGCTCACTACATTATTCTGCTTGTTGAGTCGGTGCTCTTTGGCGTGTTTGTTATGGTCATCTTCTACGATCAGGTACACACACTAGACCGATCGTTACATGATGGTTATGAAGGTGCACGTGGGCTACGGTGGTAACGTAGAGAGACCCCTCACGCTCTCTTTTCGTCTCTCTGTCGCTCCACCAGCTGGTGTCCATCATAACAGACGAGACCCCTCTGGAGCAGATGAAGAACAGACTGATGAAGGACAGACCATCCTCATCCTCACAGCACCAGCCACACACTCACACTCACGCGCACACGCACACACGCAAGCCCAGGATCCCCCTGCTCCGAGAGGTCTTCGGAAGAGGTGTGTGTTTGTGTGTGTGTTGATATCAGTCCTATATCTTCTACATCTGCAACCAAACCTTTTCATAGAGCAAGATGCCCCCTCACAGCTTCCTGCTCCTTAATAACCTGTCTCTGTAGTGTCTAACCCCTACCTACTTACCCGTCTCTACTGTCTAACCCCCTACCTACTAACCTGTCTCTACTGTCTAACCCCTACCTACTAACCTGTCTCGACTGTCTAACCCCTACCTACTAACCTGTCTCTACTGTCTAACCCCTACCTGCTCCTTAATAACCTGTCTCTCTACTGTCTAACCCCTACCTACTAACCAGTCTCTACTGTCTAGCCCCTACCTGCTCCTTAATAACCTGTCTCTACTGTCTAGCCCCTACCTGCTCCTTAATAACCTGTCTCTGTACTGTTACCCCTACCTACTAACCTGTCTCTGTACTGTCTAACCCCTACCTACTTACCTGTCTCTGTACTGTCTAACCCTTACCTACTAACCTGTCTCTACTGCCTAACCCCTACCTACAAACTTGTCTCTGTACTGTCTAACCCCTACCTACTAACCTGTCTCTACTGTCAACCTGCTCCTTTCATGAACTGTCTCTGTACTGTCTAACCCCTTCATGCTCCTTAATGATCTGTAATGGTACTGTCTAACTCCTACCTGCTTGTTAATGATCTGTCCCTACTGTCAAACCCCTACCAGCTCCTTCATGTCTCTGTCTGTCTGTCTGTCTCTCTCTCGCTCTCTCTTTCCAGGCTCCATGCTCCTCTGGCTCCTCCCCCTCCACTCCACCCCCCCTTCGGCCGGAGGGATAAGCTACTCCGCCCTGCCCGACTATGACGTCTGACCTCTGACCTCGGGGAGAGAGACTGTATGGGTGATGGAGAGAGGCGGCCCAGGTAGTCTTGAGTGAGGGGAGTACGAGAGGAGATTTATTCTCCCAGACCAGCTTGACCTTTAACCTTAAAGGAGCGTCCGAAAAAGGGGAGAGAGAGTGACGGCGAGATTGTGTGTGTGTGTGTGTGAGTGAGTTTAATGAAGTGTAATACATTTTTGAATACCAGGATTTTTACCACAATTACACTTGGGAGGGCAGACCAATCAATTACTGTTTGGGGAAGGGGTCCCAACAATGTGGCCCTCGGTCGACCCCCCATCGCCCCCCGCCCACAGGTTGAGGGCCGCTATGGTCCTTTACCAAAAGTCTTAATGAGTTAGATGGTATCTCACTGAAATCATACCCAATGTATTATTTATTGGTTCACATTCATGGATGGTTCTTTAATATTTTTTTACGTAATTATTTATTTACTTAAGTTACCTCTATGTTATTTATTCATTTTAATGTACCCCTAATCAATGAAACTATCTTTTTACAAAGAGATAAACAATATTTATTTATGTATTATAATTTGTAAATATTACTTTATTTTAAATGCATATCAAGATGAGGGGAACTTTCAGTCGAAGAACAAAGTATAGCAAATGAATGATGGGTGTTGGTATTTACATAATCAGACCGGATCTTATGCATTTTTACCAGCAGAAAAAGAAGGGAGTAGAACTGAACAACTGAATTCAAGCATAACATATTTAATGTCATAAATGTCCACTTGTGACAATTCAAACTGTTTACCTGACTAACCAAATAATCATCATGTCACTCGTCACGTCGTTCGTTAAATAATTTGTTACATCATTTGTTACATCGCTAGTTCAGATATTTGTGACAACATCATGGGATCAGGCAGGTAGTAATAGTTAATCTCCCTCCAGTATGCCAGTGTTAATGAGATAATTCCTGCTTTCTGCAGATGCATCATACAGTGTTCCACAATATATCACCAAACTATAACCAAAATCCCAGATTAAATTCAACTATAGACATTTCTAATTCCTATTATGCAGAGGATATTGGTTCTTGTCCCGTGGTTCTATCTGTTCTGTTATAATGATTAGTTTCTATGGTATGAAGGGAGTTGACCATGTTCTTTAATATGCATGGGAGGGAGTTGACTATTGCTTACTATGGATGAGAGATTATCAACTTTGTGGTTATCTATGGTATGGGAGGGATTTAACTGTTTACTATGGTAACAGAGAGAGTTGGCTGTTGTTTCCTATGGTATGGGAGGGAGTTGACTGTTTACTAGGTTAACAGAGAGGGTTGGCTGTTGTTTACTGTGGTATGGGAGGGAGTTGACTGTTTACTAGGTTATCAGAGAGAGCTGGCTGTTGTTTACGGTGGTATGGGAGGGAGTTGACTGTTTACTAGGTTATCAGAGAGCACTGGCTGTTGTTTACTATGTTATGGGAGGGAGTCGGCAGTTGTTTACTACAGTTTGGGTAGAACTTTCCCCGTCAAAAGGTGCTCGGTTTCTATCCCTCATGTCCTCAGCCTACTTCCGTAGACTGAAGATGACTTCTACAAGCTCCTCAATTACATGTTTATCAATGCAATGTAAGTCCCTTGGGGTAAAAGTGTCTACTAAATGGTAAACAGTACGGTGGAGTGTACACTCTGGATTTAAGTTGAAATTCACCTCAACCCACGCACTATACATAGGCCATATTTCAAACTGTACTGAAACAACCGCAGCAGAATAAGCTCAAGCTTACGATCACTGGGACAACATGGAGGTACCACTTTGTTTCAGGGAACAAAGACACAAATGGTACATTCCAACCATGCAGCCTCTGCACAAAGAAAACGGGGTTTGAACAGAATACTGGAACAGTATTGGGATGGGATTGGAAGAAAAGGCGCTAAAGTAACTGATTTCTCTCATCCTAACAGCATTGTAAACAGTTTTCTTGATGTGATTGCTCTGGGTTTGACTTGTTCTTACTGTAAATAGTTATTCATGTATTTTATATTGAAACGTGTGCAATATTGTTGAAGGAAAAGTTACTGAGTTTGACTTTGTCTGTTTATGGACATAAAAAACTGTTGTGTATGAAATATGTTTTTGTGGATGTTTGTTGAAATGCCTTTTTTTCCAGGTGCGGTAGTCCTAATTTGCCTAAACATTTTGGTTCCTAAGACCGGCCCAGACAACATTCTATTTAAATAGAATTCCTGATCAGATTTGTCTATTTTAGAAATCCTCAACCTCAGGGTTTTACAAAGATAAACAGAAAAAACGTAGAAAAAAACCTAATTGTTCAAGGGGTCAGGGGTTTTGTTGTCTGATTTCCTAGACCAATGCAGTAGTAGTACTTTTAAATGTTAAAAAAAAAACGGGTGCGCTAGTTTTGCCAACCGGGATGGGCCAGCACTGCGTTTGCATGTTTTGCTATGTTGGTCCGTCGTGCCGGTAATACCGGCACACCCCATTGTCGATTACCATGACAGCGGGAAGGAATGTGCGTGAGTATCTTGCTCAACAGTAGACCGTGGACTGTATTGGGGGCTTCAGCGCGCGCTCACTTGATGGATCTGACGTGGGAGCAAAACGTCATCGGTGTCTCTCTGTCGTTGGGTCTCCGTTTCTGCTCAAATTGACGCAATCAATAGTGGTGAATGACTGACATGGCTGGTTGCTAGTACCGAGGATGAATACTTCACAGAGATAACTATGGGGGGAGGGGATACACCCAGCTCTGTCTGTTTGATTGGCTGTTCAGATTGCTGTAGTTGTATGGTTGTGTGAAACTAGTGAGTGACTATATGCACCGTCTCCCCCTTGGTGGCCCGACAGTGAAGGGGGGGGGGGGGGTTTACCGTTTTGCAGATGTGGAACATTTCCGAGTTTAGAAAGTAAAAGACCTCATAGGTTCCCTGTGCTACAACAATTGATGGAGCTTTTGTGATTCTGTGTGTTTATGATTAATTCAATAATAAGTGGCTGTAGCATTGGGGTCGACACCCCAAAGACACAGGAGAACTTTTACTTTAAAAGCAGGATGTTGCTATTCTGGAGGGCTGTAAGATCACTAGCTTCATAATCATCTGGTATTGTGCTTTAAGAGTATGTGGTTGCTCTATCAACAAAACAATTTCATATTTTCTACAATATCAGGCCTCAAAATTATGTTGTTGAGCCATCTGACGTTTGGGTTGTGTTTTTGAACCTGTGTACTATTATTATTATTATTATTATTATTGTTATTATTGTTACTATTGTTATTATGATTATTACTGAAATGCTGCTCTCTGCTTCTTGCAACTGGAAGTAAAATGTATTGCAAACAATTTTGTTCAGTGCCTTTTATGTGTGTTGAACTAGCAGGTTTTAACTTTAATATGTGTACATGTCATGTCATTTGACGTGAGTATGTTGGAGACTTTAAGGGAAATACTGTATTGATGACCAATATGCAGGGGCGATTCTAGGGAGTGTGGGGGCCCTAGGCAGAGGATTGTTGCCGGGGGGGGGGGGGGGGGGGGGGGTTATGGAGCGATTGTTGACGGGGGGGGGGGTATGGAGCGATTGTTGACGGGGGGGGGGGGGGGGAGGGTATGGGGCAATTTTTTTTTTTTTTTTTTTTTTTTTTTTTTTTTGGCTCTAGGGGGGCCCCCTAGTAGTGGCCCGGGACCCCAACCCCATTGCCTGGTATGCCTAATGGGATGCAGCGCCTCTGCCAATATGCATAAAGAAGTGGTATTTAACACTTCTCGCAACATGTCAGGGGAATGTATTTTATGGCACATTAGTGCTTGGTCTCTAAAAATGTCAGTTCAGCAAACTCATTATATATTTTATTTTATTTTATTTTATTTTATTTAGTTTAGAGTCCAGAGAACAGCGCCCCAAACTTGTCCCGCTTCGCCCGCCCCCACCGCTGATGCGGTTGATTGGCTGAGCCCACAGTCAGTCGATAGCACACGTCCATGTGACTCAAACACGGTCATGTGATTTTTGTTTTTGTTTGCTGCTTTCACTTCCGTCTTCGTTCTGAGAGAGTCACGTGAACGCCAGAGAGAAGACCATTAGCCCATGTTGTCATATATCCTCCTCCACCGATTTTATCTTCAAACCGGGTTTGGGAAGCACTTGGCCGGACAGTGCCTAGTCTGAGCTGTCGGATACCATGGCGGACGGGGAGAGGTCGCCGCTGCTGTCTGATCCACAAGATAGTCCGAGCTCTTCCTATAGCTCTCGTCGAGCCAAACCACACAGTAAGTGTCTGGTCTTCACTAGAACATAGAATAACTGCAATACGAGAGGCAGGCGTGAAGTGCGATCCGTCTCTTCAATACTGGGATTATGTGTTTTGTACACTGAGAAGTACTCGAAGTAGTTCTGAGTACTGAACGAGTATGTAATACAGGTATTTGGCCAAAGTTAATTTCCGCATGATGATACAGTATCTCTGTAACCTCATATATAACTGTCTTATGGAGGAGGTTCATAACTATATATCATATCTATATTGTCGTTAAGTGCAAAGTAAAGGGATTCTAAAAGGGGATGGTTTCAACAGATGTTGAGGTCATGAGTGTAGGTGTTTTCTTCTTTCACTTCCTACTGCTACTTTCAGTTTGTGTCAGATGTTTTTTCTTGGAGTGCATCCAGGGGTGGGTCAATGGGGATAAATCTGTTATTACAGTTATCAACGTTTATTCACACACGAGTCAGCTGGTTTATCACCCATCATTTACAGCAGATTCCTCAGCCAATACCACAGGACACTACTACGTATTCACTTAAATTGCTTGGTATTAACAATAAATCAATATTGATAACAGTTTTGTGTTCCCTACGCAGTTGCTTTAAAATACATATGTACTCTCTCTCCCCCTCCTTCCCGTACCTCACTCTCTCCTATTCTCTCCTCCCCCCTCAGACTTTGATTCTCCCTTCCCCAGCTCCAGGGCTGACATGATGGAGCCGCCTCCCCCCTACTCCCTCCCGGGAGTCAGCCCCGACGAAGGGGTCTCCGTGGGGGTGAGCTGCCGGGTGTGCCAGAGCTCCATCTCGGTGGAGGGGAAGGGGCACCAGCACGTGGTCAAGTGTAGCGTCTGCAACGAAGCCACGGTGAGTCTGGGGAACGCCATGCATCACTTCATCCTCCCTTCAACCACGGAATGAAAGACGGACACCAACTGTAGATTCAGTTCTTCATAGGAGGAGGAGGAGAAGGGAGGGGGGGGGGGGGGTGCACACAACTCTGCTCTTCTCTTAGATGTTCTGGGTCCAATCCCCTAATGTCCATAGTCTGTTGGCATCCTTGAGCAAGATGCCCTCTAAACCCTGCTGTTTGATTAATCTAATTGGAGCCTACTTGTGGTGAGGAGATGTTGAGCTAAAACCTATCCATTGTCAATAGGGCAGTGAGTACA
>NC_079428.1:11792756-12040256 GCF_026213295.1 Gadus chalcogrammus
TTAAGTCTGCTCAAACCAGTTGGGCTTAGTTCTTGCCAGATTGAGTCCCTTTATAGATTGTGCCAGTATTGAGCCAATCAGAAGGAGCATATGCATTACTTAGTTTGGATCATGGGTCTGCTGCTCTAGTTATATAACTCTATAACCCGAAGACGGACCCAAAGCATCCAAGCGTGTCTAGTCTTTACTTTGAGGCATCGCGGCACTAACAGATCCCCTCGCATTAGCACTTTGACCGTCTGTTTTTAACCCTGAGTTAGGACGCCATGCCCTGACTGGCTAACTGTGGAATCAGCTGTTGGCTCAGCTTTATTCTAAGGATCATGACCTCCTGATACGCCACATGATCAATAATATCATTTACTAATTTATAATGGAATATACAGATCCTGGAGATAAATTGTATGGACCAATGGGAGACATAAGGGACTTGTATTCCCTGCCATTGCCAGTATATGTAAAATATGACATTTCTCCTTTCATATGCCAGGTACACTGATCAGAAGTCCAGCCACTTCCTGTCAGGCTTGACAAATTCACGATTCTTGCTAGATTATCTGAGAGACTGACTTGCTAGTACTTCAATTCAATCAATTTTTCAACTGAGAAAAAGTTACTCATGAAGGGACCTCACTATCCAACCCATAATACAGGATTTTAACGTATTCTTTAATACCTTGGGAATCAAAATATAACTTGGGCATTTATTTAGACGTTTTTACATTTTTCATTTGTCAGTGTCAATGAGCACTTGTTTTGAAAATAAATCTTGTTCTTGGCGGAAATGTTGTCGTTGTATAACTGAAGACGCTGTGTAAACTAAACCCAAAACGTACGTATGCAGGAACTGTACCATTGTATGTGTTTTATTTTTTATTGAACACAAGGACGCGAGGACTCTGGTGCCCTCTAGCGGTGGTTTGTGTTGGTTCGCTATTAAACCTGTTGTACTGCATTCTAACGTAGGCCTAGATGGCATTCTTAATGCTCGGCTTCGGTTGACTATGTACTTCCTATTTTGACACTAAACAGAGCTTTGACTAGCTTATTTGACTCTCACAATACTTTGTGTGTGTTTGGGTATACAACTGCTGAAGATTTCACTGAGCAGCTACGGTTTTTATAAGGCTTTCCTAAGTTTATAATAGCATTGAAACTTTAGGCTAGTAAACCAGAGAGAGTTAACTGTAAAACACCTCTCTACAAGTCTCTCTAGTGAGCTACCTCTCTGCCACCCTCTCTCCCTCGCTTAGTGCTTTACCTCTTTATGATTGTGTTTGATTAAAAATGTGGCCTGACAGAGCAAGAGATCAACGGACAGACAGCCAAACAGACTGACGGACAGATAGATGAATGGATGTATTGATTCAATCCTCGTTCCTGAGATAGAAGGAAATTCTTCTGTTTTTCCACAGCTGTTACATTCCCATTTCTCTCTCACCCTCTCGGCCGCCCGCCCGCCCCCCCCCCCCCCCCCCCCCCCCCCCCCCTCCCCTCCCTTCTGACATGTGACCCCAGCGAGGGCTCCAACCCCAGCGGGACGGGGGGATATCTGAGTACTAGGGAGACGGCCCCCGTGGACACTCAGTTGTGGGAGCGCTGGGACCTGGGAGCGCCGGTTCTTCTCCGGCCAGTGGAGAGCTGGGATCACCGTTTAGCTCGTGACCCTCGGGAAATACTGGCGCCCTTCTCCAGGGACGGATCCTAAGGCTTTTCTGGAGGCTCCCTGCTGAGGTTCTGACCCACATCTAGAAGGTTCTGATGTTCTCTGACTGATCTTCACCTGCAGCAGCGTCCGGCTTGGGGCATTTTTTTTTGGATTTAGGCTACTGTATATGAATATATATACACACACACGGGTTGTTTCGGACCATGATGGACAGGAAGGGGTCCGACATGAGCCCAGCAGGGGGCAGAGGGTCCAGGAGGTCCCGGTTCCATGACGGGGGGGTCCAGGGGGATTCAGGTATCTTACCTATCGGCAAGATCACCAGGCGGACCTCCGCGAAGCCCCCGTACCTCCAGCAAGCAGGCGTGGCGCACGCACGCCGGTGAGAGCGCGGTGATATTTTTATTTATTTATATATAGGCCTACCTTCTTTCTCATTTCTAGTCAAGCTATAACCAAAAAAAAAGTACCAAGTTTTGGTTAGGCTGGTCATCAGAGCCGGGAGGGGAGAAGCTAGGGTCATGACCTCTGTCTAGAGGGACAAGCAGCCTCTTCTATCAGTTCTGTTTCTATGTTGCTGCTTCTTGTGTTATCACAGAACACAGTTCGTTATCAGTGCCTACATTCTGTGTTCTTCTTCTGTTGCTGTTCCTTGTGTTTTCAGTGTCACTGTTCTGTGTGTTCTACTTCTATGTTGCTGTTCCTCGTGTTTTCAGTGTCTACGTTCTGTGTTCTACTTCTGTAGCTGTTCTTTGTGTTTTCAGTGTCTCTGTTCCGTGTGTTCTACTTCTATGTTACTGTTCCTTGTGTTTTCAGTGTCTCTGTTCTCTGTGTTCTACTTCTATGTTTCTGTTCCTTGTGTTTTCAGTGTCTATATTCTGTGTGTTCTATTTCTGTGTTGCAGTTCCATGGTTTAGGACGGTGGTTGGCATGTGAGCAAATGGTGCTATAAACATTTACTGAAACGGCACATGCTATTTTCACACTCTGTCTGCCCTTATGCCTAAAAGAAGACCATCTTAAACTGTGTGTGTGTGTGTGTGTAAAAGTGTTTGAGATGGATAATTGCAAGTGCGAACAGGATATTTAGAGTGAAGCTCTTAGATAATTAAAAAACTTTAATTATATTAAGTTGGAGTAAGGAAAAGCCTTCCCAGTATCATGTGCTGTGTTAAACATGCAAGTGTTGACCTTGCGGCTGTAGGGAACTTTAGTCCTCGTAAACCTTTCTGGTGCTGACACGCAAATAAAAAATATTTATTATAGTAAGCCCGCTAATCTGCCCCTGACTACGGCAACTGGATGCAGTCTGTGTGAGGATGGATGGGTGACCTTCAAGGCTTCCAACTTGTATTGATCCATTTCCAACTGATCCATATATATTGACGTTGACAACTGTCAACTGACGTTTTATGCTGCCTGTCTTGTCTTAACCACAGTAACCTAGCTGCTAGCTTGTGTTTGGAACCAAGATGCAGCCAAGATGACCACTAGGTGGATAATGGCCAGAATGCCCCACTAGGGAGTTGGCAGCTGATGCTATATTAATGTTTAATAGCATGAATCAGCCTGCCCCGCAGCTACACAACATTACAGATTTATGAGTCGAGGTCTCTCTCTCTTTGTCTCTCTGTCTCTCTCCCTCCCTCTCCCCATGCGTCTCTCTCTCTCTCTCCCATCAGACCATAATGTGACAACGGAGTGCACTTGCTTTATATTACATGCATTTGATTTCTTTGTGCTTCATTGGTCTTCGATAAGGAAGTGTTCTGGTTGGAGAAAGGAGAGCGATCTGCTCTCCAATTGGGGGCCCTCTCGCCATTGTACGTTGTACTTCATCGCTGAAGTCCACAGATTCCTCCAAGTAAAGGTCTCTGTCTCGCTCTCTTTTTCACATCTTCTCTATCTCTATATCATAGTCTCTCTGCCGCAATCTCTCCGAGACTGAATGTCTCGGAGAGACAGTGTTGTCGTATCACTTCATATGGTGTTGGGTATTATTAGTGTGTGTGTGTGTGTGTGTGTGTGTGTGTGTGTGTGTGTGTGTGTGTGTGTGTGTGTGTGTGTGTGTGTGTGTGTGTGTGTGTGTGTGTGTGTGTGTGTGGATAGCCCTCTGCGTTACAGTGATGTAAATCCTAGTCAGCAGTAAGAGAAGCTGCAGTGTGACGAAATAACCTAAGATACACAGACACACTGACACGCACACGCCCACACGCACACATTCAGCCGACCCGCTTTGGTCTGGAGTGTAACGTTGTGTTTCCTTTGGGGTCCTAGTGAGAAAATGATCAGGTGTATTTTGCATTTTTGCACAATACACTTCACAGGATGAATAGGTTTATAAAATGCAGATTGCCATTCACGCACGCACTATAGCACCGCAAACAATGTACTGCCACTCTGTACTTGATAGTAGTATAAATAAAAATAAGAAGTATCTTAATCTTCAATCAAGTGATATTTTGTGTTTGTACCGTGCCCTCTCTATGCTCGCTCGCTCGCTGGTGTGAAATGTCCATTTTTTTTAGGAATTTTGTGATCTCCTCATGCATTACTACCACTTAGATGTTGGCACGGGTGTCAGAAGGTGGTAATTCCGGTAGCTTAAGAGCTGGTGATTGCACACACTGTCAAGCAGCTCTTGGTGTAATTTGTGTCTCTGTTTACCAGCAGAGTGCTTGCCAGGCCTTTAACTGATCCCTTGAGGACGCACACTAGCATGTCCTTGAACACGGACGATCCGTTTGGTTTATCAGATTCATTTAGCACGTTAGGACTTGGCCTAGACCCCAATCTCAATGGGGGCCCCAGACGTCTAGTGTTACAATCTGCCCCGCAACCCTGCACTAAAGTCATATGCTCTTTTAACTTGAAGTCTCTTTTTAAAAGACCCTAACTATAAAACCCAACCTAGAATAACTAACTATATATCCTCTCAACTCACTTTACTTGAAACAATAATAATGTACAATAGGTAGCTTTCTATCTATTTGAATCGACACTAATTTACTCTATCTCTATTTTCATCTACACTCGCAGTCTCCTTTAGATTAGAGATTGCATTCCTCTCGTCTGCAATCAGACACTAAGCTTTCCCTGTCTTGGAACTGTCAAAGCGCCAATCACGTTCATCCTGCTAAAACAGCCCACAGAGATTGATGCCTTTTGACAGATGTCATCGCAGCGGCCGCTCTCTGTAACCGTGAAATGTTGCCCGCAGACGTGCCGATGAGGGCACAGCTGAGGCAATAAGGCAAGGAACCCCTGAGAAACCCCATACCCACGTCACATGACCAGCTGTCATTCACACAGGCTCTGCCCTACACCATGCTGGCCATTACGTCATCGGAGTTCGTTGAACATGGGACATTTAAAAGGTGCACATTCAGTGTCCAGTTCGAAAGTCATGTCGGGTCAGGTTTATTTTCTCAGAGGTCGAATTGCCCCACATCCCCCTAACTCTACATTCAAAGATTCAAAGGTTTTTATTTCTCACATACTCACGCAGGATGTGCGGTGAAATGTTGGTGTGACATACTCTGCATTATGGTGCTTAAAATATCAATAAAAAATCAATATCAATACACAAGAAAGATAAAGCATTGAGTTATTAAGTTATTGCAAGTATGTTAAGTTATTGTATATTATGCACGTGAAGTTATGTAAGAGTTGTGAAAGGAAGAATATTATAAATAGATATAAAATCAAAACTAGGTCCCCCTAACTCTCGGTCCTCAGAACTTTAGGTCTTCAGAACTCTAAGTCCTACTAACATGGTCATGTAATTTATCTAATTACTTGTAACACTAAGGTCCTCATAACTCAATGAATGATGGGTTAGCTAGATGGACCAATCACGGAGAGATGTCCCTTCGATGGCTTTATGATGTGATATCCTTTCAGAAATATCAGATGAGCTCGATGATTAACACCTAATGCAGCCCAGAGTAGAGCTTCAACCCTCGGTCTGAAATCAGCTGACTCGGGGTGAGGGCTGGAGCAGAAACATGGAAACTCATACTTCTGCCTCCGACAGTTCAGTTCGAGAACTCTTGGAACTAGATCTCTCTAGAAGCATTCCGACTCGAAGACAGATGCTAATTTCAGATTGAGTGTCTGTCACACACACCCTCCTCCCCAGATTCAATATTCGTAGCACGCCCATGGGTTTCATAGGGTTAGATAGGGAGGAAGAGAGGTGTGTGTGTGTGTGTGTGTGTGTGTGTGTGTGTGTGTGTGTGTGTGTGTGTGTGTGTGTGTGTGTGCTCTTTTTTCTATTAAATTCCCAAATGTGGCTTTTAGTCAAAGAAAAAAAAATATGAATAAAAAAACGAATTGGTGTTTGTTTCTAATTAGCATTTTGACAGTGAAGGGAAAAACGGTCTGTCTAGTTACTGGACCAGATAAAATGAGACGGAGAGGTAATAAAGTCTGTCGGCACGAGGACCTTGGATTTATTAAGTAAAGTGGCAACGGTTATACAGAGTCATAAAGCGTGAGAAATCGAATATGTCTAAGTCCCTAATCAGCGCTGATGGTTCGTCCGGAGCTTCGCCTCCGTGGAAGGTCTGCTTCAGAAGAAGATGAAGAGTCTCTGTGTGATACAGTTTTATGCTGTATCCTCCTCTCGATGAGGTGTGTGCGTTTGAGGTGTGTATGGTTCTGTGTGTTTTTGCTTGACCTTGGCTCCCAGGCCCTGGTGTATGCAAGTGTATCTTCTTGTGTTCCTACTAACGGGGAAGAGCTCCTCAGTGTCTCCTTTGTTCTCGAAGTATCTCTTGTGTGCTCGAAGTATCTCTTGTGTGATGAATTAATGTGGCTCTCCCGTTCTTGAGGATGACTGTTGCATTGTCTGAGTGTTTACCATTTGCCTGCTTGGGAAATGGGGCCTTGGCTCTGGCCTTGACCTGACTATATTATCATGTTTGTGTTATGTGTTAAAAGTTGACTATATTGTAATGTGACTGCCATGTGATGTGCTCATCAGGCTAGGGTAGGAGTTAGCTATATTTGTAATGTACATGTGATGTACTCAGCAGGTTATTTTTCCCAACAACAGGTCCATAACATTTTTCAACAGAATATCAACGATTGATCACCGAATAAACCAACTAACTTTTGCGGGAAAAGTACCATGGATGGCAGACTGCATTGCAAAGTTGTGTTTCGTCTGAAGGCATAGAGTTAAATTAAACAATAAATCAATAGTTTGGTCCTTGGATCACATCGGGTTTACCTACTTTGTCAGTTTACTGACTGTTGTCAGTTTTGATAATACAAATATATTTTTTCAGGCGTTCATCTCTTGACCAAACGCGATAGTGGCGAAGTCACGCCCTTTCCGGTAGAGCCCACGGGACCTATGAGATCGAAAAATGAGAAATGTATTTCCGTTTAATGTTTCCGTTTAATATGAACTTATAAAAATAAGTTCATATTTATTCCTCCTATGCTCGTTGTTGACGATGTAATAGTTGTGTTTTTCATGTACTTGTTCTGCCTCTCCGGGGAGTGTTAACTGGCATACACCACTCGTGACAGACCGGAAGATTGCGCTACTCCAGGATAACGCTAAAATGCAGGATCTTCTTCTTAACAAGTTGATGGCCAGGCATTCGTTTATCTGTTTCCGTGAAGACAGAGGACGGTGCAGGACGTGCAGGTCAACCCGGGCTGCTGGATCTAGCATTTAAAACCAAACGTCGGAAGATGTAAATCCGAGTCAACCAAAGCAACACCTTAAGTCAAGTAAGATGACGATGATGTCAACCGACAGTTTTTAAACATATCTTATTTTTAACATGTGTCGAAGTTTTTTCTATTAAGAGCACATCGACAGTAGAAGTAGGCAGATGTTGGGGAAGAAATTAAAAAAAGTTGTCGTCTTAAAATCGAGCGAAATCTGCAAGTTGTATAGGCCTACAGGGTGTAGGGTGTACGCGAAACATGACTACATTAAATCTCAAACTTGAGTGTATGCCTGGTAAGCTCAAACATGAACATGCTGGAACATAGGACGCACACACACACGCACGCACGCACACGCACACACAGGGATTTAAGGAGCTTCAGAAATGATCATCTTATTAAATAGAGAAAAACATTCAGCTAAACAGCAAAGACTAATCCATCTGACCATCAATTTTAAAGTTTATGCAAACTGCCGTTTGCATAACTGCGTTATCTCTTCCCATACACTCTTCCCTTATACAGAGATTTACTCCCTACCCCGCTGTCTCCCGTTGTCGTCTGTCTCTAGTCCACCTCTCTGTTCTTGGCAGCCTTTGTCCCACCACTTATGGAACACGTTATCAACACACTCAGGCCTGGGGTCGCTCCAAAGGCCGTTGTACTTGAGGGAGAATGTGGTACCATGTTTACTCGATTCTCCACGTGAGAAATGACATAACTCCTTTCAAAGAGGCGTCCCCCTCTGGTCAGAACAGTCTCATTAATAATGAATGCACAGAGAAGGATTCACAAATGTATTTTGTGATTTATAAATTACTCTTCTCACAAATACATTTCAATGCACACACAAATGGATATCGGTATGTATAAATGTAAAATAAATCCAAATGTAATATGAATCCCTAAATATATTAATAAAAAAAATATTTACAATTTTCATCAAAATATATTTGGATGTTGTTACATGTATAGACAAACTTAAACTTGAATTTACAAAGAGCTTTTCATTTGTGAACTTGTCATTTGTGTGTGAACTGGTCTGTATTTATATGTGGTCTTTTCAGTCTCTCCTGACGTTGCTGGATTCACAAATGCATTTTTTTCAACAAGGAACTCAAAAAAGGAAATCAAACTGTTCTGGATCAATCTGGAGAGACTATTGTGGTTTCGATGTGCTTCATTCACGCACACACGCACACGCACACACACACACACACACACACAGACACACAAACACATACACACAGACACACACACGTACATATACAAATATTATGCAAAACAGTGTGCTGAAGTGGTCAGTGTTCTGCGGAAAACGGAAGAGAGGGTCAAGCAAAACAGGAAACCAGAGCTTAGATTGTAAACTTAGATTGTAGAACCGGCGCTCCCAGGTCCCAGCGCATCCAGAACTGAGTGTCCACGGGTTGTAAATCAGATAAGGGGTAGACATGTAGAACTTAAACAACCCACTATTTTTAGCGATACATGTCAGCAAAAAACCCAGAACCAATGACAACTGACGTGGTCATGGAAGTGGAGTTGGATGCGAGCCCTGATGACACGGATAGGAAGATGAGTGAATGACATTGATGTTCAGTTTTTACAGTGCACTACAGAGAACAAAGGGTCTTCATGTTTTCACACAAAAAGACCAGCGTGGATCATTTCACCAGAGCCTTCCTGACGACCTCGATAACTTCATCCACAAATGTCAATATCCAATCCATCTGTGTAACTTTGTGTTTTTGTTCCTAACCTTTTTCAGCCTTGGTTTGCTATCGGACCGTAGTGCGCCGCCTCATGTTCCTGGTCCTCTTTTGAGCCCCCTGATTGGTGGGCTCCCTGGGAGCTCTCTGCTGATTGGGCAGCAGGCAGCTTGTCTTCAGTTGGCGCGGATTAAAACCCAGCTAGCTCTGTCTCAAATCAGCAGTGCTATTGCTGCCGGGCATCAAGCCGTTGCCTCGAGGACCGTCTCCAACACCCCTCCCTACCTTGTATCCACACCAGCCCCTTCCCCTACAGCGACGGCCATCAATCTGCTGAACCTTCTGAAGGTTGCAAACTTGTCCCACAAACTATATAACCCCTATTCCTTAGAGAGCCAGGATTATCCACCTTACCAACCTCCAAGTGCCCAGGTAGACCCTGGCAATGTGAGAGAGCCTTCTCACATGGTCACTGGTTCAACCCCTGCATCTATTGGGGCCTCCTTCGCGACTTCTATGAATCCCAGCAACATTCACCCAGAGATGCACCCCAGCTCTATGGGCTTCATCCCTGGTCAGAGTCAGCCAGCCCCTGAGTTTAAGGGGGCCATGAACATCCACATAAAGCAAGCCAAAGGATCTACTATATGGTCAGGGGAGTCCATGCCATCTGACTGCCCTTCCTCATCCAAGCATGCTGCAAACAGCCCGGCCCGATATACCTGTGAATCGGCCATGGACATCCTCAAGCGCTTCAACCTTCAAGAAGAGGACTTGGAGGCGCTGTGTGCTTACCCAGACGATCAGCTCTCCACCGCCAACCTACCCTGCCTGCTGCGAGACATCAGCCAAAATAAGGCCAACCGGTTATCTGCTGCTACTTCGTCAAGCATGGTCCACCAGGCTCAAGGCAGCCATTGTGTCCCAGAAACAACATTAGGACCCGGGGCCGATGTGAAGCGTGCGGTGGGAGCGCCTTCTGCCTTTCAGCAGCCAATTAAAGTGATTGAATACGGACATACTAGTAAATATAACGTAGGTATCCGGGAAGAAGAGAAAGATAGAGGACACCACAGCATTAGTGTCAGGCCCAGAAGCTTAATTGAAAGTGGCTTAATGGGAAGTTCAACTAGCCAAAGCCGGGAGACTCTGGAAAAGGACCTAGCGCAGGCCAAACATGGTTGTTCGTTGGCACAGAGATCTACCAACTTGTCTCCTTCTGTTTACAGTCCGTTAACAAGCGTGACTTTTTCCCCAGCCGCTACCAACATTATACCCAAGAGGGATTCTAGTGCTGATCAGGCAGCATCTGCAGCAAGTCAAAGACCAGCTAAAGGCACCGGACACACTAGTCACAGACCGGCGCTAGGTAGCGGGACTACCAGTCATAAAGCAACCACGGGACCTACTGGAACTAACCGTCACAAACCAGCTACAGGTCCCGGAACTAACCGTCATAAACCAACACCAGGTACCGGAACTACCAGTCAGAGCCCAGCTCCAGGCGCTGGAACTACCAGTCCAAGACCAGCTCTAGGTGTGGGAACTACCATTCTCAGACCAGCTCCAGCCACCGATCCAGGGCCAGTTCCCATCCCCAGGTCCATCCCTACGAACCAGGGGCCCCCTCCAGCATCTGGTGAATCCATCCAGAGACCTCCGCCAGTCAAGCCAGCCGACAGAGTGCCGACGGCGGCCATGATCAGCGACTACATGGGTTTCGAACCTGATCTTTTCCCCCACACCTGTAGTCTCTGTAACAAACCTTGTGCTGCCATGAAGGTGAGTATGTCAGTGGTTCATTATCGCTCCCTATGGGAGCTAGGTAAATAAGTGTTGTTCCATCCTATGCAAGGATTATTTATTTTTTTAAAGCATATGAATGTCAATGGTGACCAGGAACGTTAAATGGGTGATATTACGCCTCCTATGTGTCTGTTTCCTTCAGGACTGGCTGGACCACAAGAAGCACAAAGTCCACCGGGCCAGCTGCCAACTGCTAAGCAGACAGTCAGTAAATTTCCTTCTCTCAAACTAAACCAAATTGAGCCGGCTTAAATGGTGGGTCATGGAGTCTGAGGCGAGGTCCACATGTAAATTGGTATTTATAAAACATATCATTTCCTTTACGCGAAATGGGGTTTCAGGTAACTGAATACAAAGCTTTTTTTAAAACTCATTCATCATGACTTTGATTTACATAATTTAGTTGTCCATTAATACGTGTGCGCCTAATGCTATTCTGTGGTGTCTGTCAGTGTTCTACCGCCAACTACTGGCCTGGCATGCTTAGGTCGGCATTTTAAGCGAATGTGTTTTGTGCTTGTCAAGGTATTCCGAATGGGAGCCCGATGCAATAACAATCGAGTAAGTCCCACTGACATTAGTCTAGTCTTTTTTCAAAGGCTCACTCCTGATAATCATTACGTTTACGGTTAATGATATATCATAGTTGGCTTTTTTGGGATGTGTGGGTAACATCTTCTGCTACATTTAAAAGCTCTACACTACAGTAACTAAAGCTCTACACTAACCCGGGGATTCCACCGGACACATTACGGTAACGTTACGGCTGCGGCACGTCTTGGCCGCGACTTTGCCCTGCTTGCATTTCCACCGGGCGCGTTACGGCAGCGCAACGCTGCCTTGCGAGCCAGCCGTATTCCCGCGAGATCACGAGATCCCGCGATAATCCTAAACCTAATGTACTCACCTTCCACTCCCAAAACTACTGCAATTAAATGCCAGGCTTTGTCCTTTCTGACATTGTTCTTATAAAAAGGATGATTTGAGACCCTTTGATTGATTGACTGCTGACCTGGTGCCACCGGTCATGACGTAATAATGTTGGTGTTTTATTTATTGTGTTTTATTTTGAAAATTGACCGGAATGCTCTATGGCTTTTACTTTTTCACTTCCTGCCCTGATCGATCTGCTCTGTTGAAATTGACGCGGTTCAGCAACGGCTTGCGGCCAAAATAGAAATGCTACGGAATGATAGTGCTGCGGCACGGCGAGCCGCTCCTGGGACGTTGCTGAGACGTTCCGCAGCCGCGCCCGGTGGAAATGGTCTCATTGATTAGAGTGGAACCTATCTGCTGCGTTCCGCAGCCGCAACGTTGCCGTAACGCGTCCGGTGGAATCGAGCCTTTACTCTTCCTAAAATTAAGTTAATTGAATGAATACCTGTGGAAGATGCCCATAATGGTAGAATGTGGGTTTGTTTGAACATACCTGTCGATGATGGGTAGCACATTGACAACAATCAGCAGGAAAACACAGGGCAAAACGGGATTTGACTTTACTTGTCTACCTCCTTTAGCTCGGACCCTGAAGAATCCCAGCAACCCCCCACGACTACCACAGACACCGCTTCCTTCCAGAGTTCCAGGCCCAGTCTTCAGCCGACCAGCCATGGAGGTCCTGCCCCAACAAACTCTGCACCTCCTTTGACAAGGTCCTCAGTGGACACAAAGATTTTGGAAACGGGCAAGTCTCGGTCTCCACAGAGGATGAGATCAAAGTCAAAGTCTTCAGGAAGGATAAGATCAAGGTCAAAGTCTTCAGGAAGGAAAAGATCAAGGTCAAAGTCTTCAGGAAGGAAAGGATCAAGGTCAAAGTCTCCCCAGACGAAGAGGTCAAGGTCTCGTCAGACAAAGAGGGCAGGGTCAAAGTCTTCAGGAAGGAGGCGGTCGAGTTCAAGGGAGAGGTCAACGTCCAGCGGGAAAGCTAACTCACCCCGTAGCTCAAGACCTGTCCACAGGTAACCCAGATTCCCTCAATCTCAACCAAATGCATCCCCACCATTCTTCATGCTCGCTTACTTTAATAATATACATGATTGAAGTCAGGCTTCACAGTGATAATAATAAGACCTCCCATCTGTCCCTTCCACCTCACCTCTTTGTGATTGGTTCCTTCTTTCTCAATAACCTGCAGTAGAAGCCGCTCCCGGTCCTCTTCAAACTCCTCCTCCAGCTCTTCCTCCAGCTCCGACCGTTACCGTGGCAAAAGGCCGTCCTCGCCAGCCAGAAGGTCTAGGCGAAGGTCTGCGTCCCCACGAAGAGGTCGGAGGTCACGTTCCCATTCACCATGGAGACGAACCCGCAAGTGAGTCGTTAACCTTGATTTGTTGAATCTTCTATCATTGGCAATGGTTGGTTACGGTTAATTATTGATGGTAAACGGTAGTAATCTTAGATAACCTCTTCACATTAATAAGTTGTCTTGTTTAACTGGTATGGTCTAGTATTCATGGTGATCTTGATCCTCCCAGGTCCCGCTCTGGGTCTCGATCCCCTCACCCCTCCTCTCAGCGAAGAAGGTCGCGCAGGCACGATGGGAGGTCTTCGGGTCGCAGACAAGAGGAGACCAGCGTAGAACAGCTGGCCAAGAAACTACTGGAATCCTCTGGTAAGAGACCAGGTAGAGAGACGTAATGGAAGGTGAGGGAGAAAGAGATTGAGGTAGAGAGACCTTGCAGAATATCCCCGTAGATGAATCAGGAGAGGGAGTCAAGCACATTTAAGATTGTTAGATACAGGCAAAGTGAAACCTGATCAGACTCTTCCTGCTTCTCCATTCTCCTCTTCCCTCTGTCTTTCTAACCTCGTTTTCCTTTCTACTTTCTCTCCATCTCCTCTTCTTCCCCCTGTTGTCTTCCTCTCCTTCTCCCGCTCCTCTCCTCAAGGTGTCCAGAGCTTCACTGGCTCCTCCAGTCTAGAGCTTGTGGTCCAGTCTCTGGCCCCAGTGCTGCTGGCAGAGCTGGCCAAGCTGAAGGCCGCTTCATCATCATCCTCTGATTCATCTAAAGAAAAGAAGCCATCCTCCTCCTCCTCATCTAGAGATGAACAGAAGCAGTCATCCTCCTCATCTAGAGACGAGAAGAAGCCATCCTCCTCCTCCTCATCTAGAGATGAACAGGAGCCGTCATCCTCCTCATCTAGTGACAAGAAGAAGCCATCCTCCTCCTCCTCATCTAGAGATGAACAGAAGCCATCATCCTCGTCATCTAGAGACAAGAAGAAGCCATTCTCCTCTTCCTCATATAGTGATGAACAAAAGCAGTTGTGCTCTTCATCTAGAGACGAGAAGAAGCCATCCTCCTCTTCCTCATATAGAGATGAACAAAAGCAGTCATCTTCTTTATCTAGAGACGAGAAGAAGCCACCCTCCTCTTCCTCATCTAGAGACGAGAAGAAGCAGTCATCCTCTTCATCTAGAGACGAGAAGAAGCCATCCTCCTCTTCCTCATCTACAGATGAGAAGTTGTCAACCTCATCAAGAGACGAGAAGAAGCCATCTTCCTCATCTAAAGATGAGGAGAAGCCACCATCCTCTTCCTCATCTAGAGACGAGGAGAAGCCTCCATCCTCTTCCTCATCTAGAGACGAGAATAAGTCATCATTCTCTTCCTCATCTATTGCTGAACAGAAGCAGTCAGCCTCTTTGACATCTAGGGACGAGAAGAACCCATCCTCTTCCTCTAGAGATGAAGAGAAAGAATCTTCCTCCTCTAGAGATGAACAGAAACAGTCTTCTCTGTATATAGATGAACAAAAGCAGTCATCTTCCTCATCTCGAGATGACCACAAACAGGCATCCTCTTCTTCGACCAAAGGAGGGAAGGAACCACCATTGTCCTCGTCCTCTTCCTCTGCCTCTACCCAGGCAATCAAGAAGGTGCTGGTTAAGAAGAGTGCACCAACGATGTCTTCTAAACCTCAGGGGGTGAGTTTGGATGTGTTCCCACAGAATAGAACAAACCTTTCAACCTTTTTTACTTTATGGATTATGGCAAAACATTTTTTCAAAGTTGAGTAGTTTTCAACCTTTGTTTTTCCCACTTGTATATCTTCTCGTTCTCTGCGTCTTCCCCAGTGTTTGTGTATCTGTGTATAACTCTGTCTCCTGGGTCTAGTCGGGTCTCCTGGGCTTCGTACCGGCCCACCCTCCCCTGCTCCTGTCTGGGCTTCCCTCCACGGTCACCAAGCAGCAGGTGATCTCCGCTGTGGAGAAGTTGGGAAAAACACGATTCATTTATTTGGATGAACATCGGCAAGAGGTGAGAGTTAACCCTGATGATTTGACTTATGAGGTGTGAGTTAAGGAGCCCCTCCCGACTAGCAATTCTAAAAAAAGAGCAGGGGCTTCATGCATCAGTCTTCGACTATTGCCTGAAGGCCTTTTTGTGAACAGAATCAGGTATTTGACCCTGATCTTGCATGCCTATGAGCCGTTGCACACTTCAACCGAAACTGTGGTAACGTGTGTTTTAAAGCCAAATGCTCAATGACAGCTTCTACACATTTCAAGTTTTCCCGTGACATAAACCAACATGGCAGCAATATATCATTTCTGTCCCCCGGCAAATATATGTATATCTAACAGGGAATCGGTTATGGAAATAATGTTGATTTTGTAGTGGCCATTTACATCTTGAAATTAACCTTAAATCCTTTGGTCCCTAATATACTATGCGCCTATACTAATGCCCTTACAGAAAATCACGTATTAAATGTGATTTAGGATTTTTTTCAGAGAAAATTAACTCTGTATATGTGTCTTTAGGCTACAGTGTACTTTCTACAAGCGACTGCAGCGAAGGCGTTGCTGCGTTTTACGGAGCTGAAGATCGGAGGAAATCCAATCACTGTGACCCAGATCCAGGTAAACTCATTCTTTCCCTCCCCTACCTCGTCTCTACCTCACAAAATGGCTCAACAATGTAAAGCTTTGTTATTTTTTCACCTATGCTCTTTCTCTTGTCTCTAATCACAACACTTTCTCCTTTTTGTCCATCTCTGTCTCGTTAATGGTGTCTCTGCAGAAGTCCGTTTCCCCGAAGCTGAAAGAGAATCAGACCAGTACCAAGCCAGGAAGCAGGGCACTCCCCGGCGACAAGACGACCACGCCCGGCGACAAGACGACCACGCCCGGCGACAAGACGACCACGCCCGGCGACAAGACGACCACGCCCGGCGACAAGGCGACCACGCCCGGCGACAAGACGACCACGCCTGGCGACAAGACGACCACGCCCGGCGACAAGACGACCACGCCCGGCGACGAGGCGACCACGCCCGGCGACAAGGCGACCACGCCCGGCGACAAGGCGACCACGCCCGGCGACAAGGCGACCACGCCCGGCGAAAAGGCGACCATGCCCGGCCAAAAGGCGACCACGCCCGGCGACGAGACGACCACGCCCGGCGACGAGACGACCACGCCCGGCGACAAGGCGACCACGCCCGGCGACAAGACGACCACGCCCGGCAACAAGACGACCACGCCCGGCGACAAGACGACCACGCCCGGCGACAAGGCGACCACGCCCGGCCAAAAGGCGACCACGCCCGGCCAAAAGGCGACCACGCCCGGCCAAAAGGCGACCACGCCCGGCGTCAAGACGACCACGTCAGGTAACAAGAAGACCACGCCCGGCGACAAGACGACCACGCCCGGCAACAGGACGACCACGCCCGGCAACAGGACGATCACGCCCGGTAACCAGACCACGTCTGGTAACAAGAAGACCACGCCCGACGACGTGACCACGCCCGGCGACGAGACGACCACGCCCGGCGACAAGACGACCACGCCCGGCGACAAGACGACCACATCCGGCGACGAGACGACCACACCCGACAACATGACGACCACGCCCGACGTCAGGACGACCACGCCCACTAACAAGACGACCACGCCCGGCGACAAGACGACCACGCCCGGCGACAAGACGACCACGCCCAGTAACAAGACGACCACGCCCGGCGACAAGACGACCACGCCCGGCGACAAGACGACCACGCCCGGCGACAAGACGACCACGCCCGGCGACAAGACGACCACGCCTAGTGACACAAACGTGTCCATTGTATCCAGGATACGACCACCTGTTCCTCGGCTACACCCAGAGTGCAGAATCTCCCCCACTGTCCTCTTCCTCAAATCCATAAGTGAGTATCTTCATCCAACTCCCCATCGTTCTCAAATCAATCATTACCTCCTTCCTAGGGTTAGAGTCGGGAATGCTGTGTTTCAGTGATTTGTGATGGCTCTTCTTCCTATTTTCAAAATCCTGTTGCATGTTTTTAAACGTTCCATGTTATACCCACCAGGTGTGTGTTTGTCAGGGACAAATTATACAAATGTCTTCTAAAAATAGGTGCCATATTATACCACCAGGTGTGAGTGTGATCAGCCATTACAAGCCGTTTTGAAAATTTGCCCACCTAGGTGTCCACCTAGATGTGTGACGGATAGATGAGCAACGTTTGCAACAGTCCACTGGGTAGGCTGGTAGGCTGGTAGACTAACCAGCACACTTCTAGATGGACACGCCAATTTGTGACGTCAGAAGACGCCGATTTTCTAAACGGCTTGTAATGGCTGATCACACTCACACCTGGTGGTATAATATGGCATCTTATTTAGAAGACATTTGTATAATTTGTCCCTGAAACAATATGAAGAAAGACAAAATGGCGTTGAACCCTTAGCAAGAAATTGTTCAAACGCTTGGCAGATTGATATGAAAATGCCTTTTTCTTTCCTTACACGCATGCTTCTTCGTCGCCAAAAAACGCCATGGTGCATAACCACCACCAAGGTTTTTTCTTTGGTGCTTTTTACGTAATGTTTATTTGTTACCTGCCTGACGAAAAAGACATTTGAAATATGAGAATTGACCATGGCAGTTTATATTTCACAATGCTTCATAGTTCATTCATGGTTCATTCTGTGTCTTCTTAACAGAATGTATCGACGTGCGGAGTTGGTCACTGGCGGAAGTAGGTCTTAAAACATTTATATTTTCCATTTTTTTTTAAAACGCATGCACACATGTGTGCATGAATGCCCTCCACACACCCTCGTACTAGCTCCTCTGTGTCTCTCTTCCTTCTCCGTCTCAGTTCCAGCCCTTCGCGAGCCGCGGGGCCACCATGATTGTGACCGGTCTGCCTGACAGGGCCCGGGGCCCCTACAGGGAGACGGAGATGATACGGGTCCTGGAGGGGTTTAGCAGGACCAAACTCGACAAATACTTCATCCTTCCTGACAACTGCACGGTAAAGTTGAACCATAAATACACTCACGGTAAAGTGGTACATTAATCCAAATCGAAATGACTAGAGCTCCGGATTGGTGGGGCAAATACTGAACACTCGACCAGATGATGAACCCCTTATTCTACAAGGACCTGTCCCACACTCAGTCCATTAACCAGGCTTGAAATTATGATCGTCGTGATCTCTTATCGGGATCACACTGATCCCGAAATGTAATCAGTGTGACCTGTAATATAATTGTATTGTATAATTTGTGCGAGTGCAAATTGTTCTGATGCTGCTTTTATGAAAAGAAAATTCCGTCCAACGTCCCTTTCTCTGCAATATAGTTTTGGAAAGATATGTTTAATGCCGGAAAGTTCAAATTCAAAGGGCAAGCATTGTCATATTTGTTTTGTAGGTTTGTGTCCGGATCAAAATGTTTGCTGTAGTTGCTTTAGCGATGGAGACTGCTCTGTGTGTCCAGGCATTTGTAGAGATGGTGGCCAATAAGATGGAGCGGCTGATGGATGTGCTGGCCAATGGATTGCCCATGAACGGTGGCTTGCTCCGTTGTCACCTACTGAAGGAGAACGCACTCAGATCTCCGGTACACGTACAGACACAGACAGACTGACTGACTGACTGACTGACTGACTGACTGACTTATATTTGAGTATTTCTGTTCTAAATTATTTTAATGTTAAACAAGAGGAGAACTTCGATTCAACAAATAACTCAGTCTGCATGACTCTTTGTTAAATGAGGGAAAAGCTAGTCTCAGGTCACAGGGGGGCTGGCATGAGCGTTGGGGAGGTTGTGGTAGGGTGCTGAAGTTCTCTCTCTGTCTGCAGATCGCCTTCTATAAACAGCTGCTGACGTGGAGTGAAAAGGTAAAACACAACACCGTACCCACTCAAAGGGGTCATGAGAGGGCACGTCGCCTGTGATCTGGGTCGACCTTCAATCTTCGTAGCCAATCAAGTGTGTCCCATGTGACCGCACAGTGAGATCATCCCGAGTATTTTGAAAATCTGCCCCTTCTGACATCACAAGTTGGCGTGTCCAACTAGATGTACGACGGATAGATGAGCAACGTTTGCTACACTCCACTGTGTATGCTGGTAGACTGATCCGTCCAGCACACATCTAGGTGGACACGCCCTCCTATGATGTCAGAAAAGGCTTGTAAAGGCTTGTAAAGGCTTGTAACGGCTAATCACACCAATATCGTATGGTGTAATATGTCACATTTTAAGGCATTTCGACAATTGGCATAGTGGGTACAGACAGTGGTGGCTGAGGGAAAACATCTAGGCATTTTGGCTGGCAGCGCAGCTGAAATCGCTGTACGAATGACTATTGGAATCCAGCCCTGCTTCCTGTGGTCTAGCTTTATGATGAGACTACATTGGAGTACAGACTGGTGTACATCAGCAACATTCCTGATGACTACTACTGGATGAAGGCCTTCCACGAAGGCATCTCCAAGACCGGAGGAGTCCGGGTCTACCTCCCGCTGATGGGCAAGGTACACACACGATGAAATAGAGGCATTGTGAGCACATCCTCATGAGTTGTACTTCATCTTGTTCCCCTATGGAAAACTGACTTTTGTGTGTGTGTGTGTGTGTGTGTGTGTGTGTGTGTGTGTGTGTGTGTGTGTGTGTGTGTGTGTGTGTGTGTGTGTGTGTGTGTGTGTGTGTGTGTGTGTGTGTGTGTGTGTGTGTGTGTGTGTGTGCAGATATTTGTGGAGTTTGTCACGGGGGAGGATGCGGACCGATTCGGCGTCTGGCTGTCCAGCTTTAGTCCGGACCCAAGGGTTGAGAACCCTGTCCGTGTCACGCGTCCCGGTACGTTACATCCTACAGCGCCGTCTAGTGGACACCATGCCACAGCACCCCTCCATGACCTCACGCTCTTCTTGTTAATGCCTAGCTCGTAACACCAGTCAGCAAGATTCAGTCAATCTTTGCTGCCTGGTTAAAGAGCCAATTTCCCAAAAGTCAGAGTTCCTTTAAAGAATTACACCGTCCATCTATTATTGACCAAGTAGTGTGTGTGTGTGTTCTGTGTTTGTGTTGCCTACCTCTGTGCTTAAATAAAGGTTGATGATGATATACCCCCCCCACCCAGGCATGGTCCCAGACATGGACGCGATCGGCCCAGTCCGTACCAACATCAGTCATAAAGCCGTGGTGAGTGGGTTGCAGCCCCCCTTCTGGCTGGTGGTGCCCACCCGGCCCCACTTGTACCCCACCCTGTCCCCCCAGTTCTACACCCCTGGTGAGACCCCCTACTTAATCCTTGCTCATCTCATGACTCACTCTAATTCAACGCAATAACGATCATGTTTTGAATCATAACAGTTATGTCCATTTTAATAGATACAATGTTAAAGACACCTTTTAAGTTTTGATTAAGAATAATTATGACGCCGTCTTTCTGTGTGGAATTCATAATAATGATAATGACGCCAGCTGTACTGTATGGACTCCTGCTATAATATTGATGATCAATATGGTTATTGTGTGACCTCTCAGCACACAGGACGGTGAAAGGGCCACGGGATGTCGAGGTGAGTCTGTCTGTCGACCAGCAACCTAATAACTTGCATTGCCCAAGCAGACCCCCCCCCCTCTCAGAGCGAGCAGCTCCAGTCAGGCAGATGGCCAGTTGGTTCGGACTGTGTGTGTGTGTGTGTGTGTGTGTGTGTGTGTGTGTGTGTGTGTGTGTGTGTGTGTGTGTGTGTGTGTGTGTGTGTGTGTGTGTGTGTGTGTGTGTGTGTGTGTGTGTGTGTGTGTGTGTGTGTGTGTGAGACGCTAACCTTTCTCTGTACAATCCCGGTCTGCATGGTCCTGTTTCAATCCAACATGTGGGATTTTATCGGGGCTAGTCTTCCCATGATCGGAACATGTTTGCGTTCAAAGACTAAAATCTGCCGGGTGTATCAAAGACAAACAAATATGGACTTTACAGATGGAGGTTGACACCATATTGATTTTTTTAAACCTCATTTCCGTGCTCATGGATCCGTTATTCACCACAGTTGCAAGCTGTAAGCCGCCCGTGCTTGTTTTGTTTTGTTATGTAAACATATGTTTTGTATCGTGGAGAATACCTTCACGTGAGTGGGTTAGTGGTGATGATGCCTGCACAATGCCCCAACAAACACTAGGATTGGCTGAAGTTAGCCAACACCGGTTCCACATGTTCGCCAACAAGAAACTCCACTTCACAACTTCCTCCAACAACAACCACCAATTAGAACGGCACACTGGCCCGATGTGGGTGTCTGTTGGGGCAAAGTGCACACACCTTTTTAGACGTTCCGTTGTCAACATCCCTCCTCTCTCGTTCTTACAGTGGGCAGAGATCAGTATAATTGGGCAGAGCGTAGTCATGGTGACAGGGCTGCCGTTGGGCGGTTACAGACATCTGGACCTCGTGAACGAGGTGGTGCCTTACTTCGTCGAGATGGACATCAGCCGTGTGTTCTACTCCGTAGTGATACTACCTCTGCAGAGAAGGGTACGCACGCACACCCACAAACTGTGTTTCGATGTCACGCATGTCCTTTGAAATGCCTACTCTCCTCTTATGTCCTTGCCTCTTTCCTCTCCATTTATTTTCACTATTGCCTCCTCTTCTCTCCACCACTCATCCCTCCTTCTCTTCTTTTACCTCCATTCTTTTCTTTCTCCCCTTCGTCGCCTCCTCCTCACTTCTTCTTCTTCTCCTCCTCTCTCGTCTTCAGGCCTTCATCCACTTTGACGACGGTTTGAAGTGTAAGGAGTTTGTCTCCGATTTCCTCCACAAGCCGTTCACTATCGGAGGATCTGACCTCACCCTCCACTTCCTCCTGGACCATCTTAAGCCCTGCACCTCAGAGGTATGGTAGGACACACACACAAACTCACACTCGCACTGTGATGCCATCAGAGATCATGTATGTGGTGTACTAATGAGTGATCATGATGTACACGAGTGTGATGTTATGACAGGTCTTGTATTCTCTCCCTGCAGCTGAAATTGTACAAGCGACTGCTTCAATGGAGCCATGTGGTGAGTATGTTTATAGTCTGTTTTAGGCCGATTCCAATCACCAATCTCTTGATGTGTGATGGCCGATCTGATACCGATCCTTTTAATGGGATATCAGCCAATCCGATACCGATCACAGATATTTTTATCAGCCGATCTGATACTGATTATAGATTTAACATTTTGATGTTGCCATCATCATCATGCGATGAGTAGTACCTTACTTATATAGAAAGAAGAAAATCAAATTCAATGGTTTTTATGTGTATTAAGGATTTAAGTATTCTGTCATGACGGGGCATTCTGTGTTGTGATATAACGGTCTGTGTTGTGATACAGCAGTCTGTTGTGATATGGCAGTCTGTGTTGTGATACAGCAGTCTGTTTTGTGATACAGCAGTCTGTGTTGTGATACAGCAGTCTGTGTTGTGATACAGCAGTCTGTGTTGTGATACAGCAGTCTGTGTTGTGATACAGCAGTCTGTGTTGTGCTACAGCAGTCTGTGTTGTGCTATAGCAGTCTGTGTTGTGCTATAGCAGTCTGTGTTGTGCTACAGCAGTCTGTGTTGTGCTATAGCAGTCTGTGTTGTGCTATAGCAGTCTGTGTTGTGCTATCGCAGTCTGTGTTGTGCTATCGCAGTCTGTGTTGTGATACAGCAGTCTGTGTTGTGATACAGCAGTCTGTGTTGTGCTATAGCAGTCTGTGTTGTGATACAGCAGTCTGTGTTGTGCTATAGCAGTCTGTGTTGTGCTATAGCAGTCTGTGTTGTGATACAGCAGTCTGTGTTGTGCTATCGCAGTCTGTGTTGTGATACAGCAGTCTGTGTTGTGATACAGCAGTCTGTGTTGTGATAGAGCAGTCTGTGTTGTGATATAGCAGTCTGTGTTGTGATACAGCAGTCTGTGTTGTGATAGAGCAGTCTGTGTTGTGATATAGCAGTCTGTGTTGTGATATAGCAGTCTGTGTTGTGCTATAGCAGTCTGTGTTGTGCTATCGCAGTCTGTGTTGTGCTATCGCAGTCTGTGTTGTGCTATCGCAGTCTGTGTTGTGATATAGCAGTCTGTGTTGTGATACAGCAGTCTGTGTTGTGATACAGCAGTCTGTGTTGTGATACAGCAGTCTGTGTTGTGATACAGCAGTGTGTGTTGTGATACAGCAGTGTGTGTTGTGATATAGCAGTGTGTGTTGTGATACAGCAGTGTGTATTGTGATATAGCAGTGTGTGTTGTGATATAGCAGTGTGTGTTGTGATATAGCAGTGTGTGTTGTGATACAGCAATGTGTGTTTTGATATAGGTGCCTAAGGAGAAAGCGTCAAAGGACCGGCTGTTGATGACGGAGATTGAGTACTGCAGCATGAGAGCGCTGAAGTTTATATTTGACATCATGGAGACCACCCAGTACCTCAGCTGCCTGGTCCTCTCTAACCGGGTACGTCTCACTGTGGCCCTGGACAGCTAGAGGGGGTAGGTAGAGGGGCAGGTGGAGGGGCAGGTAGAGGGGGTCAAATAGAGGGGGTCAAATAGAGGGGGGCAAATAGAGGGGATCAGGTAGAGGGGGGCAGGTAGAGGGGGGCATGTAGAGGGTCAGGTAGAGGGGAAGATAGATAGAAGGGCAGGTAGGTAGAGGTGCAGGGAGAGGGGGTAGGTAGACTGGTAGGAGACGGGTATTTACCATGACAACAATGACATCTGTCTCGCTCTCTCTCTACGCTACTGTTCCTATTATGGATTCTGTTCTGCTACCTCTCTCTCCAGGTGGTTTTCCAGATCCCTTGTGAAACTGATATGTACAATTTAATTGCAAATCTCATCGTGGAAACAAACGACAAACTAGTCAATGAAAGGTATTTGTGTTAATTTGCTGATCCCAACCTAGAGAATCGACATGAGCTTCAGATGTGTGTATGTATGCATGTGTGCAGGGGCGGAGTGTAATAGCCACCGGGAGAATCCCCCCCCCCCCCCCCCCCCCCCCGCCAACAACGTTTTTTCAGTAATAAAAAAAAAAAAATCGGTAAAAATGAATGATATAAAGAAAATAAAAATGTGTCAAATAGGCCACAGTTCTGCTCTGTGCGGAAGAGAATTGGCACTCCGAGAATTGGCGCACTTCCTTACAAGACCGGTAACCATAGCAACACCGGTAAACAAAAGCAAGCAACCACGAACTTGCTCGCCTTCTCTGTCTGACGTGTCTTTAGGGTCATGCCATTAGACGTGGGGCCGCTCATATATCCCCCTACATTTCCGAAAATGGACTTGCCCTGCAAGCTGTTTATTGGATAAACGCATTTCCCAATCCCAGGAGTCTTTGCTCCATTCTACGTCAATTCAAGAACAAACAAATTAAAGTAAACTGTAGTTCGTATTATTTATTTATGGCTATGAAAGTTCTGTAACGCCTGAATAATGAAGAATTAAGTAAAAAAAAATAATATAAAAAAAAAACATGAATGAGGCATAGAGAGTAAGCAAGTGGTATAAATATTGGTTGGATGTTCTCGAGACATATATTGTTTATTTCGGGGATTTTCACGGCGTCTTGACGGGGAATAAATTATGCTCAGGGCCGGCTTGCAGACGCTTCGCGGCCACTCACAATTGTGGGCCGGTCCACCTGACCTCGCTGGCCGTCCGGCCGACCGGGAAAACTCCCGATCGTCCCGACGGCCACTCCGCCTCTGCATGTGTGTGTGTGTGTGTGTGTATATATATCCTTAATGAAGTCTCTCCTACAGGTCTATATATTTTCCAAAACCATACCAATTTCAAACGTGAGTCTCGCTCAATCTGTCTCCTGATAAATAATAAACATTATCAACATCTTGTCTTATCTATGATAAGCGAAAGCAGTTTCATCCATTCTGATTGAACCATATTGTTTTGGTCGTCTCAGGAGATTTAAGTTCATAAGGTCCAAAATGGTTCCAAGAAGATTCCAGGGATTGCGTAAGCTTGCCACAACCACGTCTGGCCAATCAGCTTTTCCACACCCATCAGCGCCTGGCCAATTAGCTGCCCCTCTCCGGACCTACACCCCGCCCCCTGCTGCCCCTGCGGAACTCTGCGCCTTAGCCCACGACCAGGACTGGCCCCCGGGCTCCGGCCCCAAGCCTCCAGCCCTGAGTCAGGAGATGTACCGCTTCTTTGCTACGGCCATCCACCAGCATCGCCAGGCCAGAGTTGGACAGGAAGTGGGCCGAGGTGGACGGGAAGTGGGCCGAGGTGGACGGGAAGTGGGCCGAGGTGGACAGGAAGTAGGTCGAAGTGGACGGGAAGTGGGCCGAGGTGGACGGGAAGTGGGCCGAGGTGGACGGGAAGTGGACCGAGGTGGACAGGAAGTGGGCCGAGGTGGACAGGAAGTGGGCCGAGGTGGACAGGAAGTGAGCCGAGTTGGACGGAAAGCGAGCCAGGAGAAAGTGGTGAGGTCTCCGCTCTCTTCATCCTGTCTGTTGGCTGCAAAGTGACACCTTGCAGCTGACATATTGGCTGTAAGGTGTCCACATTATATTATTTTTCTCTCGTCCCGTCCTCAGACCGCCTCGGGGGAGGGGCGTTCTTTGTCCCAGCATGTTGGGAGGAGGCAGATCCCTCCTCTGTCCTCCTCCTCCAGCACCTCCTCTCCTCTCTCCCGGAGGAGCAGGGCCGACGGGAGCCCGCCCCCCAAGAGAGAGCGGCGTGGGCAGAAGGAGACCATGGAGGTGACGACGATGACCTGTGTGTGTGTGTGTGTGTGTGTGTGTGTGTGTGTGTGTGTGTGTGTGTGTGTGTGTGTGTGTGTACATGAATGCTAATGATTGGTTTGTGTTGTATTTCCCCCCCCCCCAGAGTAAAGGTGTCTCTGAGGCCCTGATAGAGGACCCACCTGGACTACAGGAGGAGGGGTTTAAGCCTGGCAAATTCATCGTCATAGATGAGGTCGGTGACGAGGCGGAGCCCATTGTTATCTCCTCCTACCGCTCTGAGGCCTGTGACTCTCAGACCAGGCCCTCACACATAACCAAGGAGAAGGAGGTGCCATCAGACCAGCAGGTCTCGGAGGAGGTCCCTCGCACCTCCTCCTACTCCTCCTCTACCTCCAGAGGAGTCGAGTCCAACACCTCAACGACAGCCCACTCCTCATCCTTGTCTGGAGCCACAGTGTCCTCCTCATCTTCTTCCTCTTCTCTCCCTCCTCCGGCCGGAGAAGTCCCTTCCTCTTCTGAACAGAACACACAACAGAAGAAGTGTGAAGAATCTCCTGCCCAGGTGTCTGAAGATGATGAGCCTAACAGCCGGGAAGCGACAAGCATGACTACCACGACCGAGGTGGATTCTCTTCCTGCTTGTAAACCAATCACAAAGGACGGGTCACAGAGGGAAGCAGCTATGGTATGTGAAGTTGACATGACGAGGTTTGGCCAAATGTTAGCAGCAGAGACCTCTGCAGTGAAAAGTGCAGCATCACTGACGGGAAAGGATGCCTTACACACTGATCGATGTCTGGAGGAAGAGGGGAAGGCCCAGCAAGAGTTAACCCTCACAGGAAAGGATGTGGTCGTCTCTCCCAGCGAAGACATGAAGGAGAACAGAGTAGAGGTGGATGAAACACAAGAGCAGCTGGGTGATGAAAAGACAAGCGACCAGATGCTCCATTCGAGGCCAGAGTGTGGCGAAGAGACGCCTCACCAAACCCTGGTCCAGCCTGAGACACCAGGCCTCCCCGACCCTGAGAGCCAGACCTCTGAACCCCAAGAGGAGGCAATGTTGGCCAAAGTCGCTGATGAAGCTGAGCCATTCCAGGAGGTCCTCCTGGAAGAGGAGAAGGAGGCAATTGTAGAGGAACAAACCCCATCGGTAGTTTCGGAGGCAGCTGATGCATTACTCAACGGTGCATCGACAGAGGAAGGAGACACCCACCAGCTCATGGACTGTGTTGAGGGATCTCCTCCCAAAGAGGAGCAGGAGAACAGCAAGGACCCCACAGAGGAGGAGCTGACCAACAAGAGGCCTGCTGTAGAGGAGGGGGCGTCTGAAATGGGACAGCGACGATCTAAGAGAGGTAACCCCAGTCACCCCAGTCCAGCGATCAAGCCGCTGTCCACCAGGCACTCCACACCCCCCAGGAAGAGGGAAAGCCCTGCGGAGGACCCAGTCGTGGACTCTGAAATGCAGGAGCCACATGATGACAAGCAGCCTGCTGCTGGAAAGAGAAGGAGTGGACGAGGGAGGAAAGAGGAGGTGCCGGTGTCTGGGACATCCAAAATGGCCGCCAAAGAAGGTCAACAGAGGGTGAAGGACAATGAGGAGGAGGTGTACCAGGTGATCGACTCCATCGAAGAAAATCACCAAGAGGAGGCCCACGTCAACTCCTTAGGTCCAGCGAGGAGGAGCAGTCTGGCAAAGACCAGAGCCACAAGAACGTGTTCTAAAGCATCCAAGGGGGAGGAGCCACAGTACCAGGTGGGGAACCCTAAGGGGGAGCAGGAGGAACAGATACCAGTCGAGGAACAGCTTTCAGAGGAGCCTTTGAGAGGGAAGAGAGGTCGTAAGGTCACAGGCAGCGATGCCAAGACAGAACATGAAGCAACAAAGAAGAGAAGAACCACGGAGCCAGCACCCACACCCCTTCCGGATAACCAATCAGAGGCTAGGTTGGATTCTGAGGTGAGAGAATACTTGATGTAGAGACGATGATTAAAGTTAGTTTTTTCTATGTGGTCAGGATGGTATGGATTGCTAACCCGTGCTATCTCTCTCTCTCTTCCTCTCTCTTGCTCTCCCTACCTCCCTTCCTCTTCAGTCTGTTGTGTCTCAGGAGCAGATGGTCTATGACGAAGAGAAAGATTCATCCTCCATCATCGGTGAACGTAAACAAAGCCAGGAGCATGCAGGTGGGTGTGAGTTCTTCTTCAATAAACATGTTGACAAACTGCTACTTTCTTGACTTGCATTAATCTCTTGATTAGATAAACATTAAATGTATAAATTAAAGCGCAATTCAAAAAGGCTTACAAAATAATTACTCTCTCGCTGTTGACTACCCTACATTTATGTTCCGAAATAAGGTAACATGGTAGTCCATCGAATGGGAGGACTGAGGCTATCTATCTGGCGACGTCAGTCTAATAGAGAATACGCTCAAAATAAAATTCTTTATTGTGTGCCTTCAGAAGTAAATGTGTGTGCAAGAGTCATTTTCACATTTTAGGGTTTGTGTTTCTGCTTAGAAACAGCAGTGTAAGAGCAGCTACAAAGTAGAGCTAGACGTTATATCTTCGATTTCCTAGGCTTTTTACCTTGTTGGCTACTGTCTGTCTCTCTATAGCGTCCAGCAAAGCGAGGAGGAAGGAACGAGGGGCGGAGCCTAAGACAGTTCGCTCTCTCGCTTCGTCTGTTGCCAACGACTACACCCTGCCCCCCTTCACCCCCTACAACCCCCTGGGTGAGAGAAGAGACACAATTGAATGTTTATTTTGTCACATGATTACTAAATTCAAAATTTTTCCTCCCTATCTATCGGTGTGTCTCTGTCTCTAGGGATGGAGCATGTGGTTCCTAAGGCTGGGTTCTACTGTAATCTGTGTTCTGTGTTCTACGAAGACGAGACCAGAGCCAGGACACTCCACTGCAGCAGCTTGGGTCACTACCACAACCTGAAGGTACCTTTACTCACTCACTCACTCACTCACTCACTCACTCACTCACTCACTCACTCACTCACTCACTCACTCACTCACTCACTCACTCACTAAACACCTCCTCTTCTAGGTGTTTTACAAGAAACTAAAAGAGGAACAATCAAGGAGCCAATCAGGAGACTCCGCTCCTGGCCACTCCCCTGGATGATGCTAGCCCCGCCTACCTGCTCACGACAATCTTTTCAGCTGTTTCAGAGGTCTATACTTCCCCGGTCGTTATGAGACTGTGTTTACGTTTAATTGGAAGATGGCATTGGTTTTACTGGTTTTCTATTCTTTCTTCACGTGTCTGAACTGATTGGGGCTGCTTTCTTAAAGTGATGTCCTTACTGTTTCCAGTTAGGACATCACTTACTGGAAATGTGAGCTCTCATCTGGACTTGATATTTGGAATATATTTAATTTATTACTCAATGTATCATCTGTATAATATGTTTATATGTCTTTATGTAACCAGTTTGATACTTAACAGTTAATAAAAAAGTTTTTTTTATAACATTTGTTTGAGACACGCGCACGCAGGCAGGCAGACACGTGTATATACAAAAATGGGGTTTGTCTCGTGGCCCTGCGGTCTTCGGTGAGGCTTTCAGTTCGCAATAATATATACAACTACCTGATTACGCCATTCTAATTCCATTCAAAAAGCTTTATGGCACGACTATTGTGAAAAGTATTACCAATGCATTATTTATCTTTATCTTTTGTATCTGATGGAAGTATGTTTCCTTTCCTTACGAAAAGGAAAAGAAAAAAATGATATACTGGTTTTTTTATATACATTGGTCGTCAAGGTGGGGCCCTATTGTTGTTAAGGCAGCCACCTTAACCTTACAGTGCTGGGGGAAACACTGACATCGAAACAGGAAATGTGGGCTTGGAGCTGATTGTGTTCAAGTGAACAGTGCCAAGCACAAAAAGAGTGACGAGTATCAGTTAGAGAATGACAGTATTGACTTGCGATGCAGGGGATGTAGTGGTATCCTGCAGGTGATGTGTTTGCTGTCCTCTAGTGGCGGCACGCAGCAATTTATCTGCAGTGTTGAATGGAAGGTGTTCCATAAATGAGGATGTGTTTTTGCTGTTCTTTGAGTTCCTATTCTGCATACATTTTAGAAAAAGTATAATAAACGACATTCAGCAGCCAAACCAATCAGAACTCCTTGTACCGTCAGATAACATCAGATCCAAAATGGAGGACTTGTACGCCAGCGTGCCTTTCTTCTCATCAAACTGCTCTCATATTTCATGTCATCTTGGTCAATGGGAGCAGGAAGGAGGAAGCTCCTTCTGGTCCGTTGCTCCCCCTCACACACCCATGTGTCACGCTCAGAGCTCAGGCTGCTGTCAAAGGGACAGCCTCCCAGAGACAGCCTCACCAGAGACAGCCTCATAGAGACAGCCTCCCAGAGACAGCCTCACCAGAGGCAGCCTGACTGAGATAGCCTGCTCAGAGCTCGGTCCGGGGAGCCTTCAGCTGGTTGGATATGGCGGGGTGGGGGTCCAGTACATGAAGGCAAGGGGGTGAAGGGTTGTTGGGCAAGGAGGGGTTTGGGCTGGGGGGGTCCGGAGGGACGGGGTCAGTGTCTCACATGGCTCCATTCACATGGCCCTCGCCTCGGCCACTCAGGATTCTTTCCAGGAAGCAGGTGGAGTCAGTGTGTGTGTTTGTGTGTGGGGGGGTGTTCGGGGGTAAGGGATGAGGAAAGCGAAACCGTCCGTGCGTAGGTTCCCGGGCCGAGTCCACCAACATTTTTTTTTTCTCTTCCACACAACACAGCTCCCCGCCCTCGCACACCCAACACACACACTAGCACCCTCACACGCGGCACACCCACACACTTTCACAAACACACACTCAGAAAAAAAACACACACTTACAGACACGCAGCTTGCCCCCCCTACCCCCCTTACCCTCTTCCGTTCTTCGTCACTAAGCTTGACAACGCGGTTCGATGACAAGACCCCCAGCGGACTGTGTTCCCAATGCATGTGGGAAGCTGAAACAAAACGGATCAGAGCCCTTGGGGGAACGCCATGAACCCCCGCCCTTTCCCACATGCAGCGTTTCCCTGCAGTCTTCTGGAAGATTTCCTGCATGGGGTCCTGTGTGAATGGGGAACAGGGATGTATTTCCAGGGAAATCTGCACTGGCAATTTGGCGGCTCAAGACCTAGTCACATTCCCAGTATCTCTGCCTGTGCGGCTGTGTTGTGAATGAAAGCAGTCACATGTCACACTGTCGGTAGAAGCTCGTACAGTGTTACATCCTCTGATAACCGATGTGTTGCATGTGTAGCGAGCCATCCATGACTTTTTCTGGTCTGGCCGGCACTGGGTCCGGGCAGCAGCCCTCTACCTGCCTGTGGCTGAAGGGGGTTAGGGACTGATTAACATCCAGGTAAAAATGGCCTCTTTTAGACTCCAGACTGCACAAAGACTGCTGTACAATTGCGGCCCAAGCTGGTTTGACACAGCTCGTTTGCTGCTGAAGAGAGCTGGGCGATTGGGCTATGATAAACAGCTCTTCCTTTTACAGCTTGAGGATGTGGACCTAACTGGACTGACACCTCTCTACAGCTCGGTATTGCAGGCATGGCAGATTTTTAAGGTTGCACGTGCCACAAATGAGACTCCGGGCATGTGGTTGTTTGAGGAACCTTTGTTTTATAATAACCTCATAAAGACTCAAACACTGCAGTCTGCCAGCCTGCGAGCCCATCCTAGAGAAGCTAGCTGCACCAAACTGGGCAATCTGATGAAGATGACGGCAACATCTGTGGACGCCTTGAGAGAGAGAAGCAACATCACCTCCATGAGGTTGATCAACAGACTGGTGGAGGAAGTCTGTGCTGCCCTGCAACAACCTCTGAGAGAATTTGCACAAAACCGCAGTCTGTGTGACCAGTGGAGCGAAGAAGGAGAGTACAGTTTCCCCGCTCTGTCTATCACCCCAGTTGTGGGGGAGTGGCAGGAGGGAGGAGGTCAGCTGCTGTCTCTCACAACCCCACACCTGGAGATTTTTCAGGCTGCGGGGAAGAAGTTCTGAACCTGCGTTTCCCCGAAAGGCAGCTGGCGGACTCTGTACAAGCTGCCCGTTGAAAAACGGACAGCAGACCTCCAGTGGAGGACGATTGTACATGGAGCAATAGTTACAAACAGATACAGAGCGCACCTGGATCCAGGGCAGGGGGAGGAGTGTATTTTCTTGCTTGTTATCAAATTATGGACGATATGCAGGGCTTCAGTATTTAAGTTTTTTATAAATATTCTGCAGATAGATTTCTAAATGTGTATTTAAAAAAATGAATGTATTGTAAAATTGTGACATTATATGCACAGAATATTTCGTGACTGACCCTTTTAAAAGTATTTGGGAAATATGCGATCTACACTATATTGTTGCATTAAAAAAAGAATAATAACCAGAGCAATGTGGTCGTTTGTTTCTCCTCATCGGTATGTGAACGTATCTCAGCCAATCAAATCGAAGCTTTGTGTCTGTATGGGAGAGTTCAAACGTCAGGACTAAAGCAAAAAACTACCGTACACTGAATGAGACCGACTGACAGCGGTATGAATGTGTGAATTATGTTACAATATATATATATATATTTTTTTTTGGTTGTTTGTGTGATTATTTATTTTTGGTCCTGTGGGTGGCAGCAATGTGCCGCAAAGGCATACAGGCTGCCGGAAATTAAAAGAAGAACAAGAAGAAGACATCCTGATCATCGCGTTTTGAAGATAGACGTCAGGAGTCGTGGTTCCCAGCCAACCAAAGCAACGATATTAGACAAGTAAGATATGCCCGGTGTCTGATAGTACATTTATCCTGTGAGGTATATGTTGTTTAATTGTGCAGCCCTGATTGGTGTACTCGGGGGGCAGCGACGATATGCAACGGGCTGCCGTCCTGCTTTCTCTCACTTCGCAGTCAACATTGAACTTTCATGAGCTTATTGCCATCCTAGTATATCAAAAAATCCTCTGAATCAGGGTTTGTGTTGGTAACCGATAGGTACCGCACCACAAACAACGTGCACACGCCGTTTTGTGCCTCTGGGGCGAGCAGCTAGCTAGTCTAGCTCACGCTTGGTAAGAGTGGTAAAGTCGGTTTTATATTGGACGTTTGTTATGCGACACATTCGAAAAATCTATTTAGCACTGGCTACGAGGAACGAATTTGTATCAAACTAACTCTGATGTGTTAATACAAGGCCTTCCTATATAACACAAAGCTTCTTTTGTAAAACAATTTTTAACGTTGATAAATGCTTTAAATCTATTGTGCGGCTTCACGTTTTGATTTACCCATGTCAAAACACATCGGGGGAACTCGGCTAACTGCCCTACATATAACACCAAGCTTATTTTCTCCAAAAAACACCCTTTGATTTTTTTTAAAGTTAAATGCTATGAATCTATTATGCGGCATGACCGTTTGACCTACCCATGTCAAAACACATCTGGTGAACTCAACTAACTGTCCTACACATAACACAAAGCTTATTTTCTTAAAAAACCAACCATTTAATTTTATATATATATATTTAATGTAAAAAAAATGCATGCTTTAAATCTATTATGCGGCTTGACCTTAACCCAGCTAACTGCCCCACACATAACGCAAAGCTTATTTTTTTCCAAAAAAACACCTTTTGATTCTATACAATTGTTTTAATGTTAGAAAATGCCACCGCCTCAAGACCACCGCCTCGGCGCTGCCCGCTGCAGGAGGCGGTGGTCCCTCGGCGGCGAAGCTCCGGCAGGAGACAACCGCGGTCAACAATCCCTTTCTCCTCCATGTCATGGTTCAGTCTACTTCAGAATGAAGTGGAAGAACCAGAGATGTCGGAGAACCCGACGCAGTCGTTTGTGATTCATTATATATTCTGGAGATGCACACAGCTTTTGGCCGTGATAATATGTATTGTATGATATTATTGAGATATAGGCTGTTTCCGAATGTCAAGGAAGCATGCTCAACGGCCGCCCTTTTAAGGACGATACGTCATAGAAAGACGACAAGCACTGTTCCAATGTTGAGGACACTAGAAAGCCGCGCCATTTTTGCGTCCTTTGTTTTGGAGAATTCCGAGATTTTTGAAGGATGCATCGCTGCATCCTAGACGAGCCAAAACTACCCACAATCCTCTGCGTTCACTGGGCGGGTTCTTGAAAATGGCAGAGCAGTACACGTTCGAATGAAGTGAAGTTATATTAGTTTTCAGAAATATTTTTCTATTCTTTTTATAGATTCATCATGTTAATGCAAATAATCAAGCCTAAAGACCTGTGGCACTTTTCAAACGTGTTTGCAACTTAATGAAACGTTTCTATATTTTGCATGGACGTAGCTGGTGTTAAACACCACTGTCACCAATGTCAATTTACTCGCTCACAAGATTACATTATTTATGTATACCTATTTATGTTTACATAAATAGGTTTTTATGTATGTTTTGTATACCTATTTTATTTAACAATTTCTCTTCCTGAAAATGTTTCTGCTCTCTGAACAGAGGGCATAAAATAATCAGATGAACAATAAAAAAAACAAAAGAAACATTCACTTTTGTTTGAAAAAATAATGAATATATAATATAATATGCATCTTCTATAAGGAGGTGGTAAATACAGGATGCAACTCATGCAGTGTGAACCACAATGGTATAGAGGGGGCTGGGGGGGGGTACCTAACTCTGCAAACTAGGTGTCTGTGGTCTATTTTGCATTCTGCAAGTCAAAATATAATCGACTAATGAGTTCAAAGCACAATGTGGAAGTGTGACACAAGCCCATCACTGCAGATCTAACAAATTATTTGCATATTTAACATATTATTTCCATGATTGCCATCCGCACATATATAAAATGGACATAAACAAATACCGGTATGCAAAGATAAAGAATAAAATAATGTATTCATTTTCAATCAATTCCGATTAGAATTTATAACGTGAAAACGTTATTTATATTAGTCACATTCTTTATCCAACAGGTATTGCACAAAGCTATTGAACTGGTAGATTTCAGCTTATTTCTAAACTGTTTGTATTCTAATGCGTTGTGGTCAAATAAATATCGATCAGCTTGATTGCTGTCATGTTTTATTCATAAGCGCACATGTGTTTACAAGCGGACACGCAGTATTAAAAAGCGGAAGCGGAAGCGCTTCCACACTACCAAGTCGTTCCCAAAGTCCGACGTTACAAACGCTAGGAAGCACTCGAGCTAGCACTCAAGTCTCATCTCCATAGGACGCGACTAGCAAGGACGCGTCCTAGCAAGGCTGCAGCCTTCACTTTGGGAAACAGCCATAGAGCTCCTGGACTGTAACACAAGTGTTGTACACTTCCTTGTTATTTGGATAACCGTGCTTCTGTTGGTGTTATGGCGCATAACACGTCGGACTCTCGTCTCTGGTATTTCCACAACGAGACTCGTAGTGGGGGTTATCTCAGCCATGGTTGAGAAGAATTGGGGGGAAAGGAACTTTGGCTTTGACTCTCTGAAGTCCAGATTGAACCGCGACATGGAGGAGAAAGGGATTGTTGCCCGCGAATGTCTCTCGCTTCCCGCTGCCGAGGAACCACCACCTCGACACCTCGGACCACCATGCGGCTTGACCTTTTGACCTACCCATATCAAAAGACATCTGGAGAACTCCGCTAACTGCCCCATACATAACACAAAGCTTATTTTTTTCCAAAATCCCACCTTTTGATTTGATAAAAAAAAATTACCCTCAAAATATGCTTTAGAACTATTATGCGGCTTGACCTTTTCACCTACTGATAGGTATGCTGATGATCATCAGCATACCTGTGAACTATATAAGTTTGCATACAAAAAATGTAGGCAGGCTATACTTGATTTATGTGTACTTTTTACACACACTAAGTAATTAAATAAATACACATAATTTAAGGATATAGCCTGCCTACATTTTTTGTCTGCAAACTTCTATAGTATATAGTTCACATAGGTATGTTTTCATATCGGTTGGTGAAAAGGTCAATCCGCATAATAGATTTATAGCCTTTTTTTAACATTAAAAAAATAGCTTTGTTATGTGTAGGACAGATAGCGGAGTTCACCACATGTGTTTTGACACATGTGGTGTCGTTCCCCAGGATGGGATGTCGTTCCCTAGGATGGGAACGAGACCTCTCTAGTCGCCAAGGACATATGTGGCCTGTTGGTATGAATGTGTGAATTATGTTACACTTGTTAGTGTGATAAAGTATTTCTTAAAAATGTATCTTCTCTCACGAAAACACATCATATTGAGAGTGACGTAAAATCCCAAATGGACGTACATTCGTATTTCTTTATTGTCTCTCTGTGTATTTTCGTCGTACTAATAATTATTGTGGAAATCAAGGCAGCTGGACTGGTTGTATCAGAGGATTGAATAGATGTTTTGTTTTTTTGTAGGATATAATACAGCAAGGTACAGACAGGTTGAATAGTGCAGGTGGGTGAGGAGCATTCTCCATACGTGCTCTTTGGCTTTCGATCCCTCTTCTCGACCGAACCAAAGGTTCAGGTTCAAGTGTTATACTAAAGAAAGCGTAAATCACAAAAGGGAAAAGATGCAGTGTCTCCCTTGATAAGGTGTATGACCCTGGCTTTGTCTAACCCAGACAAACAGGCACCAGACCAGACATTTGGTTTGTCCTTGTAGGGACAAAAACAAATGGAGGTTTGTTGTAAATAACACATTGTATCAGTTGGAGAGGCACTGCCCTGTCCTTACACTAATTCAAGCTCAAGGGTGTGCAACTGGCCAGGGTTCTCATTTATAAAACTGTGCGTGGGATCGTTACTAAAAGTGTACGTACGCCCAAAAGCCAAGTTTTGCGTGCGCCAAAAAATATTCAGATTTATAAAACCCTGTGTACTCACTCACTCAATCACACTTTCCCACTCTTTCACTGTTTTCCTAACTCCTTTGTAACAGTCATGTGTATGGGTGGGCCTTTCCCTCCTTGGTCAGCAGGGGGGTTGTTTAGGTGGAACCAGTGGTATTTCCTGGCCAGCAGAGGGGTTGTTTAGGTGAAACCTAACTACAAAGAATTCCAAACATGGCGGACGGGGAACTACACATTTGTCAGGGCCTGACAGCTCTACAGAGGCCCTGGTCTGTGGTCCTGGGATCTGGTATTTTATGGCGTAGGGCCACCATCCGCACCCAGGACAACACGCTCTCTATCTCTCTCCTCAGTATTGGGTGCTGTTTGCTGTACAATAACAGATAAGGGGGGAATGTTGCCTCTCTCTCTCCCCTTCCCCCTTTCTCTCTCTCCTCAGTACCAGGTACCTACCGATGCCAATAAAAGATGAGTGTGGAATGTGGCCTCCCCTCTCTCCTCCTTTTGGAACAAAGATATTACAAACTTCCCTCTCTCACACACTAAGGGATCCATCTGCAACCCCATACACAATTATCGGCCACAACAAAAATAGCGTTTGAGCTTAACAAAGCAAGCAAGCGTTACATAAATAGCGGGGTTAGTCGCACAAAACCCCTTATTATTCATGCATGTTAGCTTTAGCAACAAGATGGTTAACAGTGTTGCTGCGTTGGACTCAAACCAACGTCACATTACAACTATGAGTGAATCTTCTCTGGTCCCACCGGAGTCCTTAATGTGCAGTCCCAGACTACGTTTTAGAGTGAACTATAACGACCCCTCGGTCCCAAACCGTTCGACAGATGCCAACCCGTCTTGATATGCGCAGTCCGAGACTACGTTTTGGAGGAACTTATAACTCCTACGGTCCCAGACCGTATTATACAATTCTGGCACTTTGCTTCCTCTATATAGTCTTATAATGGCGACAAATGTTTTTTTTTACTTCAATCTCCTTCAGAGTTCTCGGTGATTGTTCAACTTCACGTCGGTTGTGCTTTTCTTACCCAAGGCCGGGATCACAGAGCGTACACAACGGGCCGCTGGCGGTCCACCACTTCTTCCTAAGTTAATAGGTTCTGCTCACGTGTTTTATTGGCCCGTGGAAGGGGTGATGACTAATTCCTTATATTGGTGCTGGCCCTGACATCTTTAGGCTATGTGTGGTTATTACAACTTAGTTGTTGTATACGTCACAATAGGGCTGGGCGATATATCGAATATATGCGATGTATCGCGAGATGTTCTCCAGGGGATGTATAAAATGCCCCTGTCACGAACATCGAATACAAATTGGAACGTAATGTTTCTTTTTGCCACCGCCGGCATACTTGTTGTGCTTTCACGCGACGGGGTGACAAGATCTCATACAAAGTGAACGTAGAGACGCGTATCGGGCGAAATTTTTATTCGCGCCACACTTTCGCCGTCCACAGGCGAGCGCGTTCACGAGGATTTGTGGCGCGACAAATTTGCTCGAGTTGAAATATTTCAACTTTGATGCGAATTTCGTGTGATGACAGCCAATCAGCGTTCAACAGCGTGGCCACTGAGTGACATGTGTAATGTAACAGTCAACCAGCGTTCAACCGTCAAACTCGGTGCAGTGCAGTCCGGGGTGAACTGCAGCATGGAGGAGAAAGTGATTGTTGCCGTTTGCGACTCCCGGAGCTTTATATATAATAATATAAAAAGCTCTTTGTGCCTCCGGATGGCCGTAGCGTGGGGAGCTCATAGGGATTGGGCTTCTCGGGGTTTGTTTAACGCACAGCGTTCCCTTCTCTCGCTCTTTCCTGTGGCTCTCTAAACACACTCACTCATTCGCTCGCCCATTGCGAGTCCACGAGATTCTCATGGACGCACGTGTGTGACGTAGTCTGGAAGGCGCGCTGCAGTAGGTGTGTATACCTTCGACCGGTGAGTGAGAACAGGCGCGCTGCAGTAGGTGTGTATACCTTCGACCGGTGAGTGAGAACAGCCAGAGAGAAAAAAGGATGGAAACTGAGGATTTGGTTTCGAAAAAGAATGGCACTGGATCCTTCGTCTGGCAGTGTACATATAATAATTAGTATTCAAACTGTTAATGAATAATTAACGGTTTGAATAAATGCTGTGTTGGTAAATCTAACTTGCTGTGATTTTCCTTTTCTTATGTGCAAGTTCTAAATTGTTCCAATAGAAAGCACTAATGAGTTTAAACAATATGTTGTTTCATGTAATCTACATGCAGACTTATGTTTCAGTAATACTAGAATTATTACTGACGTAACATTATGCCAGACATGGTTGAATCGAGCATTTATGATGTGCTCTAGAGGAGATTCAAAATATATCCCATATCGCCCAGCCCTACGTCACAAGATCATTGAAGCCGATCACGTGACGTAAAGTACTTGCGCAACAAAAAAAACAAAAACTGAACTTAGCATGAGTTCTCTCGTATACAACATTGTGCTACACTGCCAGGAATACATTCAGTACCGTACATGACGGATGATGTCACATTCTGCGGTGCCTTTGATGTTTCAGCCATGGGGGATCCAAAGAGAAATTGGCAGAGAAACTGGTGCTTGCCACCTTTCCAGATTATAGATAAAAGATATGGAATATTCCCATTCCCCTGCCATTCTATGATCGGCAATGAACGGCAATCGGCAACGGGGCGATGATTGCTCAGGAAGTAGTGCGTAGGGCTGCTCGATTATGGGAAAAATCATAATCACGATTATTTTGGTCAATATTGAAATCACGATTATTCAAACGATTATTTTTGAGTTTGAAACCTTACCAATTACACAAAATGGTCAAAAAGAAAATGTTCCAATCTAAAATAATATACAGATATGTATCCAGCTGTTCCGCCCTTTCTATAAAACATTAAAAAAAACAACCTGCTTATGTTAGTTTTGTGATCATTTGACGCTAAATCGAATTTGCGATCATAATTAGATTAATCGCCCAGCCCTAGTGGAGTGGGTTGACTGGTAACCAGAAAGGTCGCTGGTTCGATCCCTGGGTTCTCCAAGCTGAGTGTCTACGTGTCCCTTTAGCAAGACACCTCACCCTGACTGCTCCTGAAGCGCTGGCTGTCCCCCTGCATGGTTGACTCACTTTCCACTTTTTTTGAAAGACGTATTCCTGGTAAATCTGCTGATTTTTTTTTTTGGTTCAAGTTAAAAAGCAATTGGATGTTCAAAAGATATTCACACGCTGAATTAGCTGTGTCGCAGTCAGCACAAAACGCGATCACCAGTAAGATTCGAGTGTCTAGCGGTTTATGAGAGTTACTGCGCCCTGGCATGATCGGATTATTACAATCACATTTAAAAAAACATGCTAAAGGGAAGATGTCACCAATGGCTATTTTCTTATTTAAGAGATTCTGCTTCGAAGACGTGGTCTGCAACACCTACCTTACTGTGGATGTTTTTTTTTATTATTATTATTCATAGCACCCGTAAGAAGCTATTTTGAAAATAGCATAACTTGACGGTTCCCCATCAACTTGTTCATTGTTCCATCTGCTTCCCCACTTTCATTTGAACAATTTCCTATGCATGCAATGTCAATGGTCGTATGAAGTTTTTTGCTTTTGGGTACAATTCATTCCGTATTTACCAAATAAAGAAGCAGGAGCTCACATCCCTCCTGCTAGCTCAATGCTTTACCACCAGAATGTATGTTGCTCGTGCCATGTATGTCTTCAATTCCTACCTGCAACAGGGAGCTGTGACTGCGCTAACTCGGAGGTGGCTAATTGGACTGTTCCTGATCGGTCCGGGGAAACCAGTTTGGATCCATTCACCAGAGGCCCCTGATGACGACGATAACTTGATCCTAAAATGTCAACATGTTATCCATCTGTATAACCTTATTTTTTTTGTTTCTAACCATTTTCAGCTTTGGTTTGTTGGACCCTAGTCTGCCGCCGGGCCGCTCTAAGCCCCCTGATTGGAGGGGCTCCACGGGAGCTCTCTCCCGATTGGCCAGCAGACAGCTCGTTTTCATTTGGCGCAGATGAAGACCAAGCTAGCTCTGACTGAAATTAGCAGCTCTCTTGCTGCTGGCAGCAGAAGGGTTTCCTCAACGTCTGTCTCCAACAACCCTGCTTTGTATCAGCACCAGCCCCTTCACCCCATCAACCAGCCTTCTGAAGGTCGCCAACATGTCCCACGATCTGTATAACCCATATTCCCCTGAGAGCCAGGATTCCCCACATCAGCCCTACCAACCTCCAAGTGCCCACGTAGGCCCTGGAAATGTTGGAGCGCCTTCTCACATGGTCCCTGGTTCTACCCATGCACCTTATGGTGTCTACGCCGGAACCTCTATGAATCCCAGCCACATGTACCCATCGATGCACCCTGGGTCTATGGGCTCTATCCCTGTTCAGAGTAAGCCAACCACTGAATTGGAGAGTTCCATTGATGTCCACATCAAAAGAGCCCGACAGGAAGCAGGCCTCCAATCGATATTAAAGAAGCCGGTGCCAGACCAGAATACTCATACACCTGCTTGGCCTCAGGGATCTCTGGACTTGGCGCCCACTGGCTATAGATCATCACCGCCCATCTCCGATGGACAGTTTTCTAGATATTCAGAAACGATGCCAAGTGGTGCCCCAAATTGGCATTGGACTTCGGGCCAACAAACAAGCAATTATCACTCCACTTCATTCTCTCCCACTGCAACAAACGTTCCCCCATCACATTACTCCCAATCTTCTGAGCGATATCAAGTCTCCCGTTATTCAAGTGGTGATGAACATGTTAGCAGCAACAGGCCTTCTACGGCATCAGCAGATTCTGCACCGTCTCCTCGATCGTCACTGGCCTATGAGCATCCTTCCACCTCAAGAGAGGCTGATGACAACCAGACCAGATTCACCTGTAATTCAGCCATGGACATCCTCCAACGCTTCGACCTTCAGGAAGAAGACTTGGAGGAACTCTGTGCCTACCCAGAAGACCAGCTCTCTCCCGCCAACCTACCCTACCTGCTGCGAGACATCCGCCAAAAGAAGGCAAAAAACTCATCGGCTGCCACTCAGTCAAGCACGGGCCACCAGGCTCAAGGCAGCCAGCGTGCCCCAGAAACCAGGGCGGCGTCCGGGGCCGAAGTAAAGCGTGAGGCGCAAGCTCCTCCTACCTTTCAGCAGCCAAGTAAAGTGATTGAATACGGACACACTCGTACATATACCTCAGGCTTCCGTGAAGAAGAAAAGGATGGAGGACACCACAGAGGGAGTTATATGAGCCAAATGCGGGACACTCAACCAAAGGATGCAGCACCAGCCATACCCAGTGTTCCAGTGTTCTCCAATGGTTCACAGAGATCCAACATCTGTTCTCCTGTTTACAGTCCATTACCAAGTGTGAAGGCTTCCCTGAGCCAAAGGCCAGCCACCCAGTCCATCCAGACTGCCGTCGCTTCCCCACAGAAGGAACCTATTGCGTTGCAGCCAGTAGCACCTGTTGCTAAACCTACTGCCACCAATATCATACCCAAGAGGAATTCCGGTGCTCATCATGTGGCGTCTTCAGGATGTCAAAAAGCAGCTCTGGGAGCCGGAATTACCAGTCACAGACCAGCTCCAGGTACTGGAACTAAGAGTGAGAGACCAGCACCAGGCCCCAGAAGTACCAGTCACAGTCCCGCTCCAGGCGTTGGAACTACCATTCAAAAATCAGCACCAGGAATAGGAACTTTCAGTCACAAACCTGCTCCAGGACCTGGGAATACAAGTCGGAGACCAGCTCCAGCCACCAATCCAGGGCCACTTCCCAGGTCCATCCCTACGAACCAGGGGCCCCCTCCAGCATCTGATGAATCCATCCAGAGACCTCCGCCAGTCAAGCCAGCAGACAAGAGAGTGCCGACGGCGGCCATGATCAGCGACTACATGGGTGTCAAACCTGAACTTTTCCCCCACAACTGTAGTCTCTGTAACAAACCTTGTTTTGGCATGAAGGTGAGTACATCAGTGGTGTTTTTTATCGCACCTTTTGGGAGCTAGTTTCCCATACACTTTAAGTTGTTACTTAGCGAGATTACTGAAATTAAGAATTAACTTGTTTGATTACTTTTGCGATACCAAAAAAATGGAAACTCCTTTGCCATTCCTTAACAACGGTATTAAAGGCTAGGGTCTAGTAGCAAATATCTGTTAAAGAAACGTTCTCTACTCACCAATATGACTGAGTTTGTTGCTATGTTGAGGCAATAATCCAATTATTTGCAAAAGTCATCAAAATATTAATTTAAAATTTGACTGAAACACAAGATATTGTCAATGTCCCGCTTTGGCAAATGTGCGCATTGGGCAGGAATATTCACTCTTCCTCCTTTTCAAGCTCTTGTGACATTCCTCGAAGAATAAGGAGCTAACCGGGACATTGCCATCTACGGGTGTTTCGCTTGTCTTAAAAGTTATCGCAGATCGGTGAAGGTTTTTTTAAGATATATTGTACTCGATGTTTGATGCAAAATGGTGCAGGTCTGTCTGGGACTTAAAAATTTAGAAAAGTAAACGTATTTATTTAATAACATGGGGTAAAGTGTTACTTTGTAGTGCGTTACCCTGCTTGAAAAACATGTTTGTTGAAGGGTTGGTACAAAAGTTTAACTTCAGTTAACTTTGTGGAAACAAGAATTGTGATTGGGCAATCGACATTCCAGTACTGGTGAACTCGGGTTAAATTTCATTTCCTGGTTTCAAGAACTTCCTTTGACAACGTTGTGAACTCCATCAAGCAGCAACTGGAGATGCCACGCAGTGCCCATCGTGGATGGACTGGTTTGGGCCATCATGGTACTGAGAGACAGCTGCTCACCTCAATCAAGGAGAACCCTCATTGGACGGATATTTGGTTGTTATTTGTTGTGAATGTATGTGAAAGTCAAAAAACGTAGGAACCCTATTGTATTCGTTGGTAATATATATTTTTTAATCTTAATATTGGTGGTGCTATAAAATGCACTGTAAGTGCCAAATTCTCAACTGGCTGCTATTACCGCTGGGAAAGTGCAATATGCATGAAACTTGTTAAACATGCACCATTAGTCATGAGCAACTTTCAAGCCACTTTGCATCCCATATGGTCAGACCATTTGGATAAAGTGCAGTGACCACAACTTGACCACAGGCCAACACTTTCCAGATTTGCTGCCGGTAATGGTAAAAGCTGTAAACTCGGCACACATGTACCAGATGACTGTGGTGGGACTACAGTATATGGTGATAAATTCATAGCGATAAGTCCAAAGACGGGAGATCCACATATTTTAAAGTGAAATCTATGGATATCTCCGATGTTTAAACAGGTGTAACATTTCATAAAATGTTGGCCTTGGCTGCCAAATACGGCTACAAAGAGGAGATTCCATAGTATACCCATGCCAAATTTCAAGTCTATATCTTAAAAATATAAAATTGGATGCATTTTGCCGTCTTGAACCGCGGCCTCTCTCCATCGTAGGCAGGGCCTTAAAGTGGTTCACACGTCATTTCGCAAACGTCCCCTTTGACGATGGATTTTAACACGGTACACTTTAGAACAATGGTTGGTGATTATTTTGATAGGTTTACTTCCGGTAAACCAGTTTTTAAGGCCTACCAATGCTAATTACAGTACAATACCGATGAAGCTCACCATACCGCCACATATGGAAGACTTGTACTTCTTAAAGTATAGTCTTGTCTGCCTTACCCAGTCAATATGTCCCTGTTGTGTCGTGGTTTTGCCTCTGCCTCATGACCAGGGGTGGTTCAGGTCCAACCTCCACCAACCATTCTGTGAGGCGTGTCTTTATTCTTTACATTACATCAAACAATGTATACTATCATGTATCCATTAGGCCACCATGCTTGTCATACAGTTGGACGGACCCCGCTATGGTTGTGTGTAACTATATTTAATAATTGTAATATTTCTTTTTAATGATATTTAGTTTGATTATTTAGGATGTTTGGCATGTTCCAAAATCTTGAAGACAACAATGAAAACACAAATTTAAAACCTCTTAAAGTCTTTATTTTACTTTTCTTGGGGATATAACATCTTGTATGTTGAGTCAATGTTTGACAAATATTTCTCAGTACATTAATTTCAGTACAAAAGACGCAATTCAGATTCATACATATGTATCTTTTCATTATCACCGTCTGGCTTGTTTGTGAAGAGCTGCAGTTAAGCCTTTATACACACACACACACACACACACACACACACACACACACACACACACACACTGGTTGTAGTCTTGTGTATATATTTATTTTTTTCCTAAGATTTGCCATAGTCAGTCTTTTTTTTTTTTTTACTCCTGCAGGTAAGGTGCTTTATTATAAAGAATGTGTTCCCTGCAATAAGTGTATAAAATATGTGTGCAATAAAACATCCCGGAAAAATTTGTGTTGATATAAAAGGATGGACTTTACGCAGACGCGCATACACGCCTTTAAACGTAATCACTTCCTGTGTGTGTTTCCTTCAGGACTGGCTAGAACACAGGAATCACATAGTCCACCTTGCCGGTTGCAGACTTCTACGCAGACAGTCAGTAAACCTCATACTCAAACTAGACAAAAAGCTGTTGTCCTCAATGTTGGTGGTTGGAGTCTGATGTTTGGAGGCATGATGTGCTTTTTCTTGTCCAGGTATTCTGAATGGGAGCCGGATACAGTTTCACTTGAGTAAGTTCCCCTAACATAAGTCTCAAACACCCTTTTTTGTGTGTGTGTGTGTGTGTGTGTAGAACCAATCAGAGAACAGTAACTAGAGTAAGGAGATATAAGTGAAATGTCTGAATTAAAGTGTTTGGAGAACAAGCAAGAATAAACGTCCATTTAAAGGCGTACAAACGAAAAATATGCCACCCCTCCCCTTACAGGCCCCCTCCCCTCCCCAAAAACCCTCGACTAGCTCATTAGCTTTAGCAACAGGTCTGCCTTGCCTTGTGCACAGGCAGAGTGCAAATCTAGGTAGGTCGACAAGACAGTTGGCGCATCGCATCATTATAATCTGGCCAAAATGAATTGATCACGCAGGCTTATTACAGAAAAGCCACAGAGTTTTTTTTTTTTTCTGATTGCTGAGAATTTCCAGAAATATGTTAAGGGGAAGATGCTAGAATAAATTGCCTACCGCAGCTTTAATAGGTGTGACTGAATGGGAATGTTTTCTGCTTGAACAAATGTGTCAATGATGGGCAGTACATGACGACAAACATCAAACAATGAGAATAAATCACTCAAAGCTTAGCCGTATTTGACATTACTGTATGTCTGCTTGTCTTCCTCGTTTAGCTCAGCCCCTGAAGAATCCCAGCAACCCCCCACGACAACCGCAGTCCCCGCCTCCTCCCCGAGTTCCAGGCCCAGTCTACAGGCAATCAGCCATGGAGGTCCTGGCCCGTCAAACTCTGCCCCTCCCTTGCCAAGGAGCACTTTGGAAGCACTCATGTCTTGGACTCCACCGAGGAAGAGATCAAGGTCAAAGTCTTCAGGAAGGAAAGGATCGAGGTCTCCACGGACGAAGAGGTCAAGGTCTCCACGGACGAAGAGGTCAAGGTCTCCACGGAAGAAGAGGTCCAGGTCTCCACGGAGGAAGAGGACAAGGTCCCCACAGACGAAGAGGTCAAGGTCAAAGTCTTCAGGAAGGAAGCGGTCGAGTTCAAGAAAGAGGTCAACGTCGCCAGCGAGATTGCGGTCCCCAGATTGGAAGCGAACCAGCGGTAAAGCTAGCTCACCCCGTAGCTCCAGACCTATCCACAGGTAACCGTGATTCCTTCAATCTCAATGGTGTAGTTCATCAAATGCATCCGCACTATCCTTCATACTCACTGACTTTAATAATATACATGATTGAAATCAAGCTGATAATGATAATAAGACCTCCTGTCTGGCCCTTCCACCTCACCTTTTCACGTGATTGGTTCCTTCTTTCTCATTAACCAGCCGTAGAAGCCGCTCCCGTTCCTTGTCAAGCTCCTCCCCCAGCTCCGACCGTTACCGTGGCAAAAGGCCGTCCTCACCAGCCAGGAGTTCTAGGCGAAGCTCTGGGTCCCCACGAAGGGGTCGGGGGTCACGATCGCCCCGACATGCACGTGTTACCAGACCCAACCGCAGGTGTGTTGGGTTACTTGTTTCTTTGAATTGTTTTATGGTTCACTAGTAACCATAGAAACAGTAACCGACTTACCACTCGTTACCAATCAAAACCACGTGTAAGTGTAAAGTAGTGACATCAACACAAGGTTAATATTTATTTCTTGATATTATTAGTGAATGAAGCGGTAATACATTTCACAGTAATAAGTAATAGTTGTTAAACCGATGGTCTAAGTTTTTATGGTGATCTTGATTCTCCCAGGTCACGCTCTGGGTCTCGATCCCCGCACCCCTCCTCTCAGCGAAGACGGTCGCGCAGTCACGATGGGAGGTCTTCGGGTCGCAGACAAGAGGAGACCAGCGTAGAACAGCTGGCCAGGAAACTACTGGAATCCTCTGGTAAGAGACCAGTAATGGAGGGAGAGTTACAGGTAGAGGACCTCGTGGATAAGCCAGGAGAGGGAATGAATTATTCTTTACGCACAGTTAACCTTATGGGTAATTTTCATAGTACTTACATTAAAGGTCCCATGACATGAAAATCTCACTTTGTGAGGTTTTCTAACATAAATATGAGTTCCCCTAGCCTGCCTATGGTCCCCCAGTGGCTAAAGCGTTTGGTGTAAAACTAGCACTAGCTGTTCTGCTCGCCTTTGAAAAAACGGAGGCTCAAGCGCGCTGATTTGGAATGTCTATATTCATGACGTCATCAGGAATCTCAGCTCCTCCCCTTACTCTGCCTGGCCCGCCCAGAGACGTTGGCCCGCCAATGAGACTCGACCGTGCGAGCGCCACATGTGTGTGTGTGTGAATACACACACTGTAACGCAAGTGTTTCTTGTCGGTTCTTTGACGTGTCTTGTATTTCCACAACGAGACTGTCGTGGGGGTTATCTGAGCCATGGTTGAGAAGGAATTGAGGGAAAGGAACTTTGGTTTGACTCGCTGAAGTACATGAACTGCGACATGCCGCCGGTTGCCGCGAGGCACCATCGCCCGGCAGCGGGCAGCCGGCAGCAGGCAGCGCGCGGTTCAGTCGACTTCAGGTTGATGTGAAAGTGGAAGAACCAGAGACGCCGCAGAGCCCGACAAAGTCGTTTGTGATTCATAATATCGTCTGGAGGCGCACACAATATGTTATATGATATAGATATCTATGTATTATATGATATTATTTAGATATAGAGCTCCAGGACTGTAACGCAAGTGTTGTACACTTCCTTGTTATTTGGATAACCGTTCTGCTGTTGGTGTGATGGCGCATAACACGTCGGACTCTCGTCTCTGGTATTTCTACAACGAGACTCGTATTGGGGGTTATCTCAGCCAAGGTTGAGAATGAATTGGGGGGAAGGAACTTTGGCTTTGACTCCCTCAAGAACATGAACTGAGATGGGTGAGATAACCCCCAATACGAGTCTCGTTGTAGAAATACCAGAGACGAGAGTCCGACGTGTTATGCGCCATCGCACCAACAGCAGAACGGTTATCCAAATAACAAGGAAGTGTACAACACTTGCGTTAATCCTGGAGCTCTATATCTAAATAATATCATATAATACATAGATATCATATAACATATTGTGTGCACCTCCAGACGATATTATGAATCACAAACGACTGTCGGGTTCTGCGACGTCTCTGGTTCTTCCACTTTCACATCAACCTGAAGTCGACTGAACCGCACGCTGCCTGCTGCCGGCTGCCCGCTGCCGGGCGATGGTGCCTCGCGGAAACCGGCGGCATGTCGCAGTTCATGTACTTCAGCGAGTCAAACCAAAGTTCCTTTCCCCCAATTCCTTCTCAACCATGTGGAAATACAAGACACGTCAAAGAACCGACAAGAAACACTTGCGTTACAGTGTGTGTATTCACATTGATGTGGACGTTGAAGAACCAGGAACGTCGGAGAACCCAACGCGGTCGTTTGAGATTCATAATATCGGCTCACACAGCTTTTGGCCGTGATAATATATATTATATGATATAGATATCTGTGTAGGCTATATGATAATATTTAGATATAGAGCTCCAGGACTCCCGTGTGTTCTAGAATATTTACAGAACACGGCTAAAGGCTGTGTGCGCCTCGCCATTGAGATACATCCACTGTAAACAGAGCGCATGGTACCGTGGCTGCAAGCTGCTCAGGGCCACACCCCCACCCTCCTCCTTGACACGCCCACCGAAACAGCGCATTTGGGGGAAGCTCAATGTGCGACTGGCTCGGAGTGGCTGTAACTCTGCACCACGGCTGAATTTCGGGAACGTCTTTGAATACTGTGTTAGTTGCCCACTAATGCCTATATTAAAGAATACATAAAATAGCATGTCATGGGACCTTTAATGAAATGTTTCTTCTGTCTTTCTTGCCCGTCTTCCTCTGATCGTCACGCCTCTTCTCCTCTTCCTCTCTACTTCTTCTCTTTCTCTCCATCTCCTCTTCTTCCCCCTGTTGTCTTCCTCTCCTTCTCCCGCTCCTCTCCTCAAGGTGTCCAGAGCTTCACTGGCTCCTCCAGTCTAGAGCTTGTGGTCCAGTCTCTGGCCCCAGTGCTGCTGGCAGAGCTGGCCAAGCTGAAGGCCGCTTCATCATCATCCTCTGCTTCATCTAAAGAAAAGAAGCCATCCTCCTCCTCGTCATCTAGAGATGAACAGAAGCAGTCATCCTCCTCATCTAGAGACGAGAAGAAGCCATCCTCCTCCTCCTCATCTAGAGATGTACAGAAGCAGTCATCCTCCTCATCTAGAGACGAGAAGAAGCCATCCTCCTCCTCCTCATCTAAAGATGAACAGAAGCAGTCATCCTCCTCATCTAGAGACGAGAAGAAGCCATCCTCCTCTTCCTCATCTAGAGATGAACAGAAGCAGGCATCCACTTCTTTGACCAAAGGAGGGAATGAACCACCTTTGTCCTCTTCCTCTGTTAAGGTAATCAAGAAGGTGCTGGTTAAGAAGAGTGTACCAACTAAATCTGCAAAACCTCCAGGGGTGAGTAGTTGAGTAGTTTTCACCCTCCGTCTTTCACACTTGAATCTCATGTTTTCTTTTCTCTGCGTCCTCGTCTCTTTCCGTGTATCTGTGTATAACTCTGTCTTCTGGGTGTAGTCGGGTCTCCTGGGATTTGTACCGGCCCATCCTCCCCTGCTCCTGTCTGGGCTTCCCTCCACGGTCACCCAGCAGCAGGTGTTCTCCGCTGTAGAGAAGTTCGGAAAAAGCAGACTCATTTCTGTGGCGCAACAGCGACAAGAGGTGAGCGCTAACCCCTTGTAGTTTAACTCCTGAAGTCAGAGTATATTTTGTTGGGACTGAACCAGACCCATGACATATTTCCACTAAAAGTGTAAGTGAACATGAACCCACAGTTTAAGGTGGAATTAAACATGGTGAGATCAAAGTGTTTTTGAGCTGTTATTCTACAAAGGATGTTACAACGGATGCAACAACTCGTGATACTTTTATTTTTTTACCGTTGTTTTTTAAAGTTGTATTTGAAATGTTACGCTTAGAAGCTTTACCCTCACTCGGCCACAGACACTAAAATTAACCACTGCTCAGACAGAGCTCCAAACATCCACACACACCGCAGCGTTATTATGAGTGGCTCCTGAAAAGATGTGCTTTGTATGCCTGTGTCTTTAGGCCACGGTGTACTTTCTACAAGAAGCTGCTGCTCATGCCTTGCTCGGCTTTACGGAGCTGAAGATTGGTGGAAATCCAATCACTGTGACACAGAAAGCCGTGCAATGCAACAAGACGACTGCGCTCGGTACCAAGGGGACCACGCCTGGCAACAAGAAGGCCACACCTGGCAATGCGACTACCACGCCTGGCAACAAGACAACCACGCCTGGCAACAAGACAACCACGCCTGGCAACAAGAAGGCCACACCTGGCAACACGACTACCATCCCTGGCAACAAGACAACCACGCCTGGCAACAAGACAACCATGCACGCCAACAAGACGCCTACTCCCAGCAAGTCAACAATCACGCCTGACAACAAGGTGACCACACCCGGCAACAACACAGCCACGACTGGTAAAAAGACTGCCCCGTCTGGCACAGGACCAATTATGCCTGGCAACGAGGCCGCAATCCCTGACAACACAACAGCCACGCCTGTCAAGAAGACTACCATGCCTAGCAACTCAACGACTGTGCCTGGCAGCACAACAACGCCCGGCAACAAGATGAGCACGCCTGGCAACAAGACTGCCACGCCTGGGAACAAGTCTGCCACGCCTGGCATCAAGAAGGCCACACCTGGCAACACGAAGGCCACACCTGGCAACACGACTATCATCCCTGGCAAGGCCACCCCTGGCAACAAGAAGGCCACCCCTGGCAACACGACTACCATCCCTGGCAACAAGACAACCACGCCTGGCAACAAGACAACCATGCACGCCAATAAGACGCCTACTCCCAGCAAGTCAACAATCACGCCTGACAACAAGGTGACCACACCCGGCAACAACACAGCCAAAACTGGTAAAAAGACTGCCCTGTCTGGCACAGGACCAATTATGCCTGGCAACGAGGCCGCAATCCCTGACAACACAACAGACACGCCTGTCAAGAAGACTACCATGCCAAGCAACTCAACGACTGTGCCTGGCAGCACAACAATGCCCGGCAACAAGATGGCCCCGCCCGTTAACGAAACGATCACACCTGGCGGCGACACGACCACAACCGGCAACACGACAACCATGTCTGAAAACAAGACGCCCACTTCCAGCAACATAACACCCACGCCTGACAACAAGGCAATCGAGCTCAGCAACAACACTGACATGCAAGGCGACACAGGGACAATGCCTGTACAACCGGTGGCCCCTCCATCTCTGGTTGCCAAAGTTTTCCCCACAGTCCTCTTCCTCAAATCAATTCGTGAGTATCTACCAACCCCAATCATTCTCCAATCAATAAGTACCTCAAGCCCGGTGTTAGATTTCGGCATATAATAAAGAATTTGACCATGACCTTGCTGACTTTTTACAGCGCTTATTTTCTGTCTGTCATTTTAACAGAATGTCTGGATGTTCGGTGTTGGAAATGGAAGGATGTAGGTCTAATAACGGCATCAAACACACATACTCACACAAGCACACACGGCAAATAATTAACCTTGGTCTCTTCGCCGCTCTCTCTCCATATAGTTCCTACCCTACGCCACCAGTGGTGCCACCATAATGGTGACTGATCTGCCAGAGATGGAATGTAATGCTTCCAGCTGGTCTTCACAAGCCCTCACAAAAGTTTTGGAGAAGTTTGGCAACGTCCAAAATGACAAATGCTTCATCCTTCCTGAAAACTGCACGGTAAAGTTGAAACATAAACATACATTCTACTTTAAACCTGCAACCATGTCACTTTGTACCGCACTGATGGTCTCCGTTACAGTTTGTTTATTTGTGTCCAGGGCATCAGTGCCATCGTTGTTCTTTTAGTGATGCCGACTGCTTTGTGTGTCCAGGCGTTTGTATCCATGACGGCCAAAAAGGTGGCAGCCCTGATGGAGGCGCTGGTGATGGGAGCCTCCTTGAACTCCAAAACTGTCCGCTGTCACCTTCTGAAGGAGAACGCCCTCAAATCTCCGGTAAACACACAAATACACGCACGGGAAAACTGCATTCTCTGAATCAATGGAGGTCTTGAAACTATTTGATGTGTGCTTAATCTGACGTAACAAAGCCCCCATCTCCACAGAGACCGGCCCCTGTTTTTCTTGCTTGTAACATATAATTACAGTATTTTATATCATTCTATAGTCTAGAAAATCTGGCTATTGGCAGCCTGTAGCTATATGTACAGTATATTAGGGGTGGGAAAATAATCGATTCTTCGATACATCGCGATTCTCGCTTGAACGATTGTCTCGATGCAGATAAATCAATAATCAGAATTATTTTGCCTGCTGCAACATTCTGTTCGCCAGAGAGGGATAGTTTTTGTAAATTTTTAATTATTGAATTTATCTTCAGTGTGCATTGGCCAATCTGATATGTCTTGGCACGATTGCGATTCAGCCTACGCATAGCATGCGCGCAAACTCACAGCCAGACCCAAGAACTCCTACCAACTCAAGAGCAGCTTTTCCTTTAATGACATAGAAACTAAAGATTCGAAGGAAAATACAACTGAAACCTTTTTTTTTCATGCTTCATATTGTGTTATAATGCAAGCTGCATTGATTATTGCATTGTTCATAGAAAGTCATATTTGTGACAAAAGCTTTCTCTCTTATGAAATATTAGATAAGTTAATTCATCTGTCTTTAATGATCATCACAAAAGTAGGAAGTCATTAGCAAACGTAGCAAACCTAGATGTATATATATTTTTTTGAAAATCAAGCATGGAAATGTACATAAAAAAAAATATTGCATCGATAATCGCTTCAGAATCGAATCGTTGACCTCATAATCGGAATCGAATCGTGAGTTGCCAAAAGATTCCCACCCCTACAGTATATATGCAAGATTGAATGCAAAAGCTTTCAACAATGGAGAGGGACAGTAGTGATACTTCGAAAAACTGAATTTGTTAGTGGAGGATGTTTGTCGTTTAGTGGAGGCACTGTCACCCTGGTAATGACCCCTCACTGCCTTTCAGATCGACTTCTATAAACATCTTCTGCGCTGGAGTGAAAAGGTGACACGCACACACCCACACTCCCACTGCGATCTGGGACAATCACAACCTTCAGTCATAGCAATCATGTTTGTTAAAGTGATAAGTTCCACAGAGCGCCACAGGAAATCTCTCATCTCAGTGGCCATCAAACTCTTAACTCCTCCCACTACCAAGTGTGTGAGTCAATTTTTTGTTATGTATTGGAACCAGAGGACCTGTGCAATTTGGTGGCACTTTATTTTGAGATGAACTTCATCCGGGATCAATACAGTCACCTGTGTCTGTAAGGTGGTGTGATCAGCCGGAATATGGTAAACATCGTGCTTGTCCGGAAAAGGTTCTGGCTTTATTACCGAATCCAATGAGGTACTGGAGGAATCTGAAACACTTCCTTTGACTATACCCTGATGTACCCTCAAGACCCACTCATTGTCCAATGAATCTTGTAGAGCCGCTTAAAGGGTTTTGAAGTTTGGCACAATGGTGATTGAAGAAACATCTTCAGATTTTGATAGGAGGCACAAGTCAAATCACTCTAAACAATACTATTGGAATCCAGCCCAGGTGTTGAATGTCTACTTCCTGTGGTCTAGCTTTATGATGAGACTACATTGGAGTACAGACTGGTGTACATCAGCAACATTCCTGTTAACAACTACTGGATGTTGGCCTTCAATGAAGGCCTCAGACAGACCGGAGGAGTCAGGCACTACCTGCCGCTGATTGGCAAGGTACAAACATGCACTTCCTGATCTGTTCTACCTAATTTGCTTAACAAATGGCAACCTGAAACATTTTGGTGTGTGTGTCTGTGTGCGCGCTCGTTTGTAGATATTTGTAGAATTCGTCACGGTGGAGGATGCAGACCGATTCGGTGTCTGGCTGTCCAAATTTCGGCCGTCAAAGTCTAAGAGATGGAGAATCCGTTTCTCGCGTCCTGGTACGTGATACAACAGCACCACCTAGTGGACACCATGCAACAGCATCCCACCTAAACCTCATGCTCTTGTTGATGTCTTCACACTGCAGATAGCATCCTCTACTCTAACCACTGTCTCCACACTGTAGATATCAATCCTCGACTGTGTGTGTGTGTGTGTGTGTGTGTGTGTGTGTGTCCCCAGGCCTCGACCAAGACGTATATGAACTCTTCAAGGCACGGCGTGAAGATGCGTTCTTGATTACGCTGTTCACCCAGACCGTATTCTATCCCACCCTGTCCCCCCAGTTCTACACCCCTGGTGAGACCCCTAACTATCCATGTTGTTCTCTGATCTTCAAGTGGACTGACATCTTTTTATCCTCGGGCTCCATTTGACCCCAGCAATTCAAAAAATTTTTGAATTGCTGATTATTATTGAAATTGTTACCCATGGTTATGTGTGAGGTACTTTGTTTCGCTCTGTTTTGCTGGCTACCTTAATAACACTTAACTTAAACATAATCAACAGAATATAAAGCAAAAAAAAGTCTTAATGTAATGGTCAGGCTGAAACTGACCATTCAATTATTGGATAGTTGGAGGGGAAATCATTGATTAATATTATTAATGACAACTAAGATCACGTGTTTCTTAATCTTAAAGGGATGGTTCGGGGTAAATTCACCCTTAGGTCCTTTGCACCATCCAGCCAAATAACCCCTCAGAAGCTTTTTTCCCCTCAGAAGTTAGTTTAAGTGTAAGGAAAAAGCTAGTGAATTCAGCACTCCATAGAAATGTATTGACAACTGAAATAATTCTTAAATAATAATTGAGAGAGAGAGAGAGAGATCCAGAGACTGCGCTCAACCTCGACGGAACCAGGAAGCGCATGGATCTCGACCGTTATGACATAGTTTGAGCCTGTCTTAAGTTTGCTTTATGGAATAAAAGAGGTCCCAACAACGGTTGGACCTGATCGCGGGCACCTGCTCGCAACCAGGTCCAACCCCCCCAGCCGATCCGGTGTGTTCCCAACCCTCCACTAGCTCCCCCTGCAGGCCAGACGTTGCACGTCCCCCCCCACACTGTTATTGTTAATAAACTCTTGGTGTACTTACAAACTTTACTATGCCTCGTTTTATGAGGACAGACCCTATTTGTACTACTGACGAAGTGTGGTAACAGTCCAAGCATTATTAGTGGGGTCATTTACAAGATGCAGGACAGGTTCCATTAGCGCCAGTACTAAGCAAGTCGACTGAAAACTCTAACTTCACCAATGTTCGATCAAGGGATAAAAGCTTCTGAGGGGGTATTTGGCTGGATGTCATGGTGCAGAGGACCCAAGGGTGAATTTACTGCGAACCATCCCTTTATTGATAATGAAGCTGTGTCAAATATTGTTTATGGTTATAACATTCCAGCCAGCCTCGTGTGTGTTGATTCATAATGATAAAGAAAGCCAACCGGGCTGTATGGACTCCTGCTAATATTAATGATTAACGTCGCTATTGTCTGACCTCTCAGCACACAGGACGGTGAACGGACCAGAAGACCTTGAGGTGAGTCGGTCCGTCTGTCTGTCCGCATGCATCCCAACAATTAAGAAAATAATTCCCCATTAGGCCCTAATTTGACCTTTTATTCAGAATGATGATGTTAGTGTCTGTTGAGGCAGTGTGCAAACACCTATATACATTCTCTCTCTAATTATTTTATTATCTCAACTGATTCTTTTTCCTGAAGTGGGCGGGGAAACATTTGACTGGGCAGAGCGTAGTCATGGTGACAGGGCTGGCGTTAGGCACCTACCGCCACATGGACCTCGTGGATGAGGTGTGGCCTTACTTCGTGGAGAAGGACATCAGCCTTGTGTACTACTCCGTAGTGATACTACCTCTGCAGAGAAGGGTACGCACGCACACCCACAAACTGTGTTTGGATGTCATGAAAGTCCTTATTATTATTATTTTGTCCTTGCCTCCTGTCCGCCATTCTTTTTCCGTCTTGCCTCCTTTCCATCCTCTAATGTCTCCTCCTATCTCCTTCTCTTATTTTACCTCCACTCCCCCTCTTCTTCTCTTTCCTCCTCCCCTCTCTTCTTCTCCTCTCTCCTCTCCAGGCCTTCGTCCACTTTGACGACGCTTTGAAGTGTAAGGAGTTTGTCTCCGATTTCCTCCACAAGCCGTTCACTATAGGAGGATCTGACCTCACCCTCCACTTCCTCCTGGACCATCTTAAGCCCTGCACCTCAGAGGTATAGACACAGAGAATACAATCTGTAATTATGCCTGGTTGATGTACTTTCATGACATAGTGTGTGCGATGTCAGGACTAGGGATGTGAATAACTCCAATTACTCATGGCTGAATAATCGGTGGGGGGTGTGAACGAATAATCGATTATTCGATGTGTGCCGACATTCACAAAGGCAGCCATGGATCATCGGCAAGAAATCACTTAATATCTTCAACGCAAAACAACTACCTGCTAAGTAGTTCCAGTCAAATTGTCTGTTCAGCCCTCAAAACGAGAGCTTGTAAATTGTGAAAAATGCATTTAACTGTAATCCGAAAACGCGGTTATATACTATAGTCCCTATAGAATCTGTGGTGTAAAGGCTGAATATCGACGGTCTATTCCTTATACACAAAGAGTACGCATTTATAATTTGAAATTCGTCCCAGCCTTTATACCACAGATACTATAGGGTCTATAACCGCGTTTTCTGATTTCAGTTTAATGTAACAATAAGCTGACAACTTCTCTAGTTAACAACGCAACTGCAAATTAACCATACGGAGATAGCCGTGGCAACCGGTCAAACAAATTTTCTTATGCCGATAATTCTGCGTGCACATCCGCCGTGCAGATAGACAAATAATCCCCCTATAATTGAATGGTCTTCATTTATTTTCTATGGCAAGTGACCATGGTATAAGCGCGATAATGCCCTTGGACACCTGTCCAACATTAGTTCCGTCCGTTAATTCTTGTTTATTTGATTGGGAAAAAAATGTAACGGTCCAATTGTTAAAAATCGACTTAGGCCGTTGGGAACGAATAATCAAATAATCGAACATTCTGACAACATCGCTAGGGAACGAATAATCTAATAATCAAATATTCTGATCCATCCCTAGTCATGACAAATTATTTATGTGATGTCATGATAGATTATGAATGTGATCTAATCAACAGATGATTTATGTTCTCTCTGCAGCTGCAATTGTACAACAGACTGCGGGGATGGACCAATGTTGTACGTTTTTTATTATCTTCTATCTTCTAGACTTGTATACTGTTATGTGTGTATACGTTTGTTTTCCTATCTAACAATCTGTGTTGTGATACAGCAGTATATGCTTTGAACAGTATGTTGTAATATAGCAGTCTGTGTTGGATAACAGTCTGTGTTGGGATGTAGCAGTCTGGGTTGGGATAGCAGTCTGTGTTGTAGTAAAGCAGTCCGTGTTGTGCTACAGGCGTGTAACAAGGCTGATCACCAGGACCATCTGATACTGAAGGAGATGGATTACTGCAACAGAGAAGAGCTGAGGTTCATCTTTAAAGACATATTGACAAGAACAAGCCCCAACAACTGGGTCAGCTGCCTAGTCCTCGCCAACCGGGTACGTCTCGCTGTGGTCCTACTGGACGGGTAGAAGGGTTGGGGGAATGGTAGGGGGACGGTAGCATAGAATAAACTACGGTATGAATCTGACCTACAGTATGAATTTCGGCCAAACCGTTCAACCTGTGTAGAGCAAAATTCCTCCTTCCAAAAGCCGGAGAAAAAAGGATGCACGCTCATCAGTGAAGTGTGTGTTCACCTGATTGGTTTTCAGTCTCTGTTTACGCCCCACTCCAGGTTTCGCCCCAAAGATTGTCTCGATGGCGGGGGTTTGTAGGGATTTGAAAAACAAACATTTTAAAGGTGACCTATTATACCATCTGGTGTGACTGTGATTAGCCGTTACAAGCAGTTTTGAATATCTGCCTCTTCTGACTTCACAAGTGGGCATGTCCACCTATATGTATGACGGAAAGATGAGCAATGTTTGCTACAGTCCACTGGGTAAGAGGTCGATTTTTTCAAAACGGCTTGTGACGGCTAATCACACTCACACCTGGTGGAATATTGTGTCACATAAGAGCAGGGCTTCTAAAAGGCACAACTTCGACATAAAGAGTACGTGTCGTGTGGAGGAAGGATACAACCTTGTCGTTGATCCGTTATTTGGCGGCCCTGATCTGAAGCAAAGGCACACAGAGATGTTGGCAAAAGAAGATCATAGTTGGGCGGTTTCCTTGTGTTCTAGCCCCTCCCAGTGGTATACAATATGTCATCATTTTAATTTATGCCTATATATTAGGGCTGTAACGATACACAAACTCACGATTCGGTTTGTATCAAGATTTTTGACCCACGGTTCGATACATCCCACGATTTTTTTAAATTTAAAAAGCATTTTATTTAAACAAGTACAACACTTATATACCAATTAACTTCATGTAACATTTAATAACAAATAATTTGGAACACTGAACAGATTTGAACAGAAAGAATAATATTAAAGTATAGCTAAATTAATAAAGAAATAACCAAAGATTGCAGTTGAGGTATGCTTTTTGCTGGTAGGCAAAAACCCTCAACTGTTTGGTTGGTTTAGTCGAATATCCTTATTAGCGCTTCTCATTAGGCTATGTAGCTTAAATAATGACAAAATCAGGCCGTATAGAATGCAACATGTTTAATAGCCTAACTTTCAATAGATGGGGAAAAACATGAACGTCTAACATGAACGTCGCAATAACGAGGCATAGTGAGTAGCATATATGTGTGTGCGCGAGAATGGCAGTGTGCGTGTGTAAGTGACGTCAGTGAGTGAGTGGACGAGCGAGGAGAGCGAGCGGTAGCGCGTGTGTCTAGTGAAGAAGCGAACGAGTCCGGTAGAATAAAGTACCCATCCTGTCAATAATCGGTGGCCGCTTCATTCCGACCCATAAGCAGACAAACTGCCAGTCAAATCACACAAAACAATAGAGACAGGATGACATAGGCAATTTTTTTCGCGCTTGGCCCACTCTGGATTAATGTCGTTCATATCGCATATGAGGACTTCGACGGCTGTGGAGAAGTGCAATCCTCCGTAGCCACGGAGAGGGCATCTCGTCGCATACCTACGGCATCGATAGGAGGGGGCGCTGTCAGCAGACTATTATTTAGACAAATTATTAGCAAATTTCAATCGGACAATTTGACCGGAGAGTTAGAAAGGGCATATCGCGCTTCTGCCTTCTCAGACCGCAAGACAGGTTTGTGGCTTTGAGTGTCGCGATTTCTGTTTCGATACGCGTATCGTTACAGCCCTACTCTCTCTATATATATATATATATATATATATATATATATATATATATATATATATATATATATATATATATATATATATATATATATATATATATATATATATATATATATATATATATATATATATATATATATATATATATATATATATATATATATATATATATATATATATATATACGTACACATTTTGCATATTACATCACTTTAGGAGGTAGATTGGTAGTTGTTGGGTAGGTAAATGGGTATGAGACATTACCTACAATGACAACAAATACATGCTCTCTTTCTCTAGGTGGTTTTCCAGATCGTTAATGGAATACGGGATATTACCCGTACGTACAATGTGTTGAAGAAGCTCAATGCTAAAAAGGGGAGGACTCCAGTTCAATATGTGTATGTGTTTTCATTCCTTGCCCCCATCTTTGCACACCGACATAAGATTTAATGTTTATAGGTGAGTGTGAGTGTGTCTGTATATTAAATAAATAAATGGTCTCTCCTACAGGAAAAATCGGGAAGTGTGGAAATCGTGAGTCTCTCAGTCTCCTTATCGATTAGAAACGTTGTCAACATCTTTCGGGTTGCAGACTTTTACAGTCACTGAAAGCTGATCTAACGATACCATTTTGTTATTTCAGGGTAAGCGATTTCACGTCAAGCATTCAGAATATAGATGTCAGGACAGTGATCAACAGTCCCCAGCATGCAAAGTCTGGCCAATCGCCACCGGACCCCTCAGTGCCTGGCCCCTCAGGTCCTGGCCCCTCAGGTCCTGACCCACCAGCACCTGACCCACCATCGCCTGGCCCCTCAGGTCCTGGCCCCTCAGGTCCTGGCCCCTCAGCGCCTGGTCCCTCAGGTCCTGCTCTCCTAAGCCCCTTGGCCCCTGCAGAACTCGGCGCCTCAGCCCACGACCAGGACGGGCTCCCGGGCTCCGGCCCCCAGCCTCCAGCCCTGAGTCAGGAGATGTACCGCTTCTTTGCTACGGCCATCCACCAGCATCGCCAGGCCAGAGTCGAACAGGAAGTGAGACGAGGTGGACAGGAAGGAAGCCAGAGAGAGGTACGGTCTCGTCCTAGCTCTCTTGTCTCCAGCATAGGGGCTGTGTTGAGGTGTTGGTTCTAAGGCCACAGTATCGATAAACTCAACTGACTTGGTGCTGCTATCGGTACTGGAGAAATTAAGCAAATACACTTTCTATTAATTTAGGCTAGTTATTTCATTGCGCTAGTTATATAAATCGTCTGCAGATGTCACGATTATAGCAAAATTATAAAGAGATAATTCCCTGTTTCTCTGATTAAATCGTTAAAATCTTCACGAATGCCATCCCTAGTCAGGGCTCAGAATCTTTCCTCTCTTTGGAACCAGCAGGTCTCAATGGACCTCGACAAGACCACCTCCTCTTCAACGACAGCCCATTCCTCATCCTTGTCTGGAGCCACAGTGTCCTCCTCACATCTCCCCAAGTCCTCCTCATCTTCTTCAGATCTCCCCAAGTCCTCCTCATCCTCTTCAGATCTCCCTAAGTCCTCCTCTTCTTCTACTTCTTCTTCTCTCCCTCCTCCGGCCGGAGTAGTCCCTTCCTCTTCTGAACAGAACACACAACAGAAGTGTGAAGAATCTCCTGTCCAGGTGTCTGAGGCTGTTGACACGACACACACTCCATCGCCTACCAGCCAGGAAGGGTCACGCATCACTGCCACGGAGGAGGCGGAGTCTCTTCCTGCCTGTCCCCAAATCACAAGGAAGGAGGTACTAAGTGTAGCAGCCATGGTATGTGAAGATGACATGGCGAGGCCTGGCCACATGATGGCAGCAGAGACCTCTCTTAAAAGTGCAGCATCACTGACAGGAAAGGATGTCTTACACACTGATCCATGTCTGGAGGAAGAGGGGAAGAGAAAGGCCCAGCAAGAGTTAACCCTCACAGGAAAGGATGTGGTCGTCTCTCCCAGCGAAGACATGAAGGAGAACAGAGTAGAGGTGGATGAAACACACCAGCAGCTGGGTGATGAAAAGACAAGCGACCAGATGCTCCATTCGAGGCCAGAGTGCGGCGAGGAGATGCCTCACAAAACCCCGGTCCAGCCTGAGACACCAGGCCTCCCTGACCCTGAGAGCCAGACCTCTGAACCCCAAGAGGAGGAAATGTTGGCCAAAGTCGCTAATGAAGCTGAGCCATTCCAGGAGGTCCCAGAGCACAAAGAGACCATTTTGGAAGAGGGGAAGATGACAATTGTAGAAGAACAAATGCCTTCTGTGAATGAAGAAACCCCATCGGTAGTTTCGGAGGCAGCTGATGCTTTACTCAACGGTGCATCGACAGAGGAAGGAGACATCAACCGGCTCATTGACTGTGTTGAAGGATCTCCTCCCGAAGAGGAGGAGCAGAAGACCAAGGAAACCCAAGAAGAGCAGAAGACCAAGGAAACCCAAGAGGAGGAGCAGAAGACCAAGGAAACCCAAGAAGAGCAGAAGACCAAGGAAACCCCAGAGAAGGAGCAGAAGACCAAGGAAACCCAAGAAGAGCAGAAGACCAAGGAAACCCCAGAGGAGGAGCAGAAGACCAAGGAAACCCCAGAGGAGGAGCAGAAGACCAAGGAGGTGCAGACCAACAAGGAGAAGAACAGCAAGGAGCTCAAAGAGGAGGAGCAGAGAAATAAGGAACCCACAGAGGTCGAGCAGGGTAGAAAGGATCCAACAGAGCAGGAACAGGGTAACAATGATCCAACAGAGGAGGAGATTAAGAAAAAGGAGCCAACCGAGAAGGGGCAAAACTCCAGGGAGCAGAGCATCGAGGAGGAGCAGAACACCAAAGTGGAGAAGAACATCAAGGAACCCCCAGAGGAGGAGCAGGGTAACAAGGAGCAGAGCAACGAGGCCCCCACTGAAGGGGCGGACAACAAGGGGCCCGCTGTAAAGGCGGGGGCTCCTGAGATGGAACAGCGACGATCTAAGAGAGGTCACCCAAGTCCAGCGACCACGCCGCTGTCCACCAGACGCTCCACCAGGCACTCCACCCCCTCCATGAAGAGGGAAAGCCCTGGGGAGCTACCAGTGGAGAAGGCAGTCTCTGTAGAAGTGGAAGCCTCCTCCTCCCCCCGGGTAGGTGAAAGCCCTTCCTCCGGGGCCCCCCTCCCCCAAGGTCACCCCCATCCAAAGGAAGAAGAGGTAGAATACCAGGTGACGGACTCTGTGGAAGGTGAGGTGGTCGAGGGAGTCCAGCTCCCCACCAGGAGGAAGAGGGGAAGGCCAACCAAACAGACGGCCAAGAACGTCCGGGTGAAGAAGGAGCAGCCCACTGCCCCGGTAGCAGAGGGGTCCGGCAAGAAGCCAGAGGAACCGTTAGAAAACCAGGCCGGTCCAACCAGGAAAGAGACCAAACCCCAGGAGGCCCCAGAAGAGAAGTCGAGAGGCAAAGTGGATGGTGCAGAAGAAAGCCAAATGGCCGACATAGTGACCCCAAGCAACCCCAAACCAAGGGTCTCCGACGAAGGGGTCAGTTTGGAGGAGGTGGCTACATACCAGGTACTGGACTCTGTGGAGGAGCTGGAGGTGAAGGAGGGGCCACCCGTGACGAGGGGCAGAGGAAGGAAGGCCAAAACCCCTACGAGGAAGGAGTGCAAGCGGAGTCTAGAGGAAACCGTGTTTGAGGTGTTGGATTCCATCGGGGGCGACGTGTTGGAAGACGTGCCAGCGCCAGGACGACCCCGACGGGGGCTAGCGAACAAAGACCCAACGCCTGAAAAAGATGGAAAGGTAGTACCTGACGACACTCCTGAAGGAACGCACGGCAAGCAGGAGCAAGTCAAGAAGGAACAGGAGGTGGCCCGTCAAGTCATGGAGGAGCCACAAGGTGACGAGCAGCCTGCTGCCGGAAAGAGAAGGAGTGGACGAGGGAGGAAAGAGGAGGTGGCGGTCTCTGGGACCTCCAAAATGGCCGCCAAAGAAGGTCAACAGAGGGTGAAGGAGGAGGAGGTGTACCAGGTGGTGGACTCCACCGAAGACAACCCCCATGAGGAGGAGCACGTCGACCCCCCCGGTCCTAGGAGAAGGAGCCAGCGGAGGGACCCAGCACCGACAGTGACCAGAGCCCCCAGAAGGCCTGCTTACTCCACCCAGGGGGAGGAGCCTCTGTACCAGGTGGTGGACTCGGTGGGGGGCGAGGAGGAACCGGCTCCAGTGGAGGAACAGCCGCCAGGGTTAGAGCCTAGGAGGGGGGAGAGAGGTCGTAAGGTCGCGGGGAGCGACTCCGCGACAGAAGACAAAGCGGCAAAGAAGATGAAGACCACGGAGCAAACCGTAACGCCCAAAGTAAACGAGGGTGTGGGAGCAAAGAAGGTGATGGACGGAAGGAAGAAGGAGAGCCAGGAGCAGGAGGAGAACGCTCTGGTGAGTCTGGATGAGGTCAGTGAGGAAGAGGAGGACTACCCCGACGATTCAGTTGAGGAGGAAGAACTGAGGAAGAGGCAGACAGTCGAGGAGAGGCGGAGAGAGGAAGAGGAGGAAGAGGAGAGGAAGCTGGGAGAAGGAATGGAGGGGCTGGTGACCCTAGATGAGGTTGGAGAGGAGGAGGAGGAGGAGGTGGATGAGGAAGAGGTTGGTCATGGAGGAGAGGCAGAGAGTGGAAGAAGAGCGGGGGGGATCACAGAAGAAGAACTGCAGGCGTTGGTCACTCTGGACGAGATTGTTGAGGAGGAAGGGGAGGAGCCAACACTTTCAGAGCCCCTTCCAGACGACCAATCAGAGGCCGGGTTGAATACTGAGGTGAGAGAAAAGTGGACTTATATGCAGATAAAAAGTTTGTATTCAGGATGATGGGGATTGTATAACAGGCTCTTATTCTGACCATCACTCCCCCTATATCCCTCGATCAGACGGTCTGTGATGAAGAGCAAGCGTCTTCCTCCATCGTTGGTGAATGTAAACAAAGCGAGGAGCAAGCAGGTGAGTGTTTCAGTTCTTGGCCCATTCCACTTCAGAGGATTTGATTGGCTGATTGTGATGGAGGATAGTGCTGCCGTGTGTGGAGGTTGTGACCTTTGAGCGTGTGTCCCACAGAGGAGTGTGTGAGCTTCGTGACCTTGGACGAGGTGGGATACGAGGAGGAGGAGGAGACACAGCCACGCAGCAAAAGAGGTAGACAGGCTACAGGTAAACCTCACTCACTCACTCACTCACTCACTCACTCACTCACTCACTCACTCACTCACTCACTCACTCACTCACTCACTCACTCACTCACACTTATCTTCCAACCTGGCTCCTCTTTTTTTTCCTCTTTTTTTTCCAGAGAGGAAATGCACCAGGAGAGAACAGCAGCAACAACCAGCAACGGCTAAACCCTCTGGAGAGGAATCCCCGCCCATCCCGGCCCATGCTACCTCCCTATTGGCCGGCGAGCCCAGGGCTGTTTTGAGCGTCAAAGGAGCAGAGCCAACGGCAGAAAGCCCCGCCCGGGATGTTGAAGAGACAGGGTCTGAGGAGACAAGGCTTCTGAGGAAAGGTAAATCTCTCTCTTCTGAATAAAGTACCTAATATTGTGCCTTCACAATGAAGGTGTCTGAAAGATTTGGCCCAAAAAGTAAGGGTTTGTGCTTATCACAAGGAGTTTAATGGCAATTATAAAGTTAAGATCGACATTATGTCCTCATTTCCTACCAAGCCTTTACCGTCTGTCTTTCTGTCTGTCTGTCTGTAGCTTCCAGTAAAGCGAGGAGGGTGGAGGAAGAGGCGGAGCCTAAGAGAGTCCGCTCTCACTCTCCCTCCGTTGCCAACGACTACACCCTGCCCGCGTTCACCCCCAACAACCCCCTTGGTGAGAGGAGAGACACACGCATTATATCCATGACAATGACATGTGTACATGTTTGAGGTGACGTTATTATTTCCCCCATCTCTTGATCCGTGCGTCTCTAGGGTCGGAGCATGTGGTTCCTGGGTTCTACTGTAATCTGTGTTCTGTGTTCTACAAAAACGAGACCAGCGCCAGGACACTCCACTGCAGCCGCTTGGGTCACTACAACAACCTGAAGGCAGGCACACCCGTACACGCACACATACACATGTACATACACACATAATGGAGCCAGAAAACATCAGTTCCACTATTTAGTGCATCATCCATAGGGGGGGGACCCCATTGCTCAATAATGTGCTTAAAGTCACTTACCCAAACCCTCAAAAGTTCTAATTGCTTGTGTCCATCATATTCCCAATAATTCATGTCCAAGAAGCAAACAAGTTATGGTCGTCTTTGGTTCATCAAATACTCCCCCCCCCAAAAAAACCTCCCTACTTTAAAGGAAACATATTATGGTGTTTTTTTTCCAGAAAACATGTTTTTGAAGCTGTTTGCTGGAAATAGCTTTTAGGGAAAAAATATCAGCTACCGCTATTCCCCTCTGCTTCAGTCCCTTCAGAATGCGCTGTTTCTGGTGTCTGTATCGTTGATGCAAATGAGCTGCTGCCCATTGACCAATGAGCTGTCAGACTGAACCACAGCATGGAGAAGGGATTGTTGCCCTTTGCTGGCTCCTGGAGCTCTATATCTATATTATATAATATTATATACGGGTACATATAATCGATCAAATATCACGGCCAAAAGCTATGTGCGCCTCGGATGATATTATGAATTATAAAGACTGTGTCTGACGTCTCTGGTACTTCCACAACTAAATACTCTTAGTGGGGGGTATCTCGGCCATGATTGAGAGGAATTGGGGGGAAGGAACTTTGGCAATTACAATTTACAATTAGGGCATTCAGCAGACGCTTTTATCCAAAGCGACTTACATCGTTTAATACACATTGAATCACACACACCGCAGAGTCAACCATGCAAGGCAACAACCAGCTCGTCAGGCAGTTAGGGTTAAGTGTCTTGCTCAGGGACACATCAACACTCAGCTAGGAGGAGCTGGGGATTGAACTAACAACCTTTCGGTTACAAGACAACTGCTCTACCTCCTCCTGAGCTAAGCCAACCCCCATGACTCTGAAGTCCATGAACCATCATATTGAGAAGAAAATGATTGTACTCCGGGAGCTGAGCTGCCGGACTGCCTCCAAGCTCCCTGCGCCGGAGCTGCCGGCCGCCGTCGAAGCCGTCCGGCCGCAGTCCGGCAGCTCGGGCGGTGTACTCCAGGAGCTGAACTGGCGCCGAAGCTAGGTGGCAGCTCCAGTGGACTAGCAGTTCCGGCGGTCAAGCAGCTCCGGCTAGGGTAGCTCGGCGGCAGTCAGGCAGCTCAGCTCCGGGAGTACAATCCCTTTCTACTCCATGACTCCTCCTCCCGACTTCCCTTCGGCGGCAGCTCCGGCGGGGTGAGCTCGGCGCCAGAGAAAGGGATTGCACTCCCGGAGCTTAGCTGCAGGGCTAGCGCCGAGTTCCCCCCGCCGGAGCTGCTCGTCCGCTGGTCCACACAATCTTAGTGGTGCTCTGATTGGAGGGGAGTGTGGAAGTGGGAGGTAATATTCAAATGTGCCCCCTTCCTACGTAGGAGGGGGCGCCGAAACTGACTCGCTCGTTTGGTAGCTGGAGGCGGGCTGCTTCCAGAAATGCGTGTCTTACTCAAAAAAATCATGTACAGACTTATTTCAAAGTTTGTATGCGTTTTGGAGCACCATCTACCCACAACACCCCAAATCTCAGGAAAAGTGCTGTTTGCATAATCTCCCCTTTAAAAACCTCCCCCTGCTTCCTGGTTTCCTTCTTAAAGGGACGGTAGTCTCTAAAGGGCCCTTGTGGCAGCGTCCTAGTCCATACACGACCAGATAACCCAGTGGCTACCCTACTGACATCCTGTGGGTATTGTAGGATCTGACCTGTCTGGATTACTCTTCCCCGACCCCTTCTTCTAACCTGTTGTATCTGCGACCGCCGCTCAAGTTATGAGTACTTGGCCTGAGAGCTGGTATGATGGTCTTTTTTGAAAGGCCGGGCCGCTGATTGAGCTCCTCCGAAGCGAAGCCTGGAGATTCACCCTCAGCACCTTTTAAAGGTGACAGGTGTGAATATGATTATTAGCCATTACGTTTTGAGAATCTGCCTCTTCTGACATCACAAGTGGGCGTGTCCACCTAGATATACAACGGATAGATCAGTCTACCAGCCTTCCCAGTGGACTGTAGCAAACGTTGCTCATCTATCCGTCGTACATCTTGGTGGACACGGCCACTTGTGATGCGACGAGAGGCAGTTTTTCAAAACGGCTTGTAATGGCTAATCACACTCACACCTGGTGGTATAATCTGTCACCCAATTCTACAGTTGGTCCCATTGAAGCCGTGTGCCCATTCTGACACTTAAATTACTTGAGACATCGTAACTCGGTCAAATTTCAACCGCTTGCCTTCGTTCAAACCATTTAACAAATGTACACACTATCTTCAATAATATCCGGAATTTCGATATCATTTAGACTTTATTCAGAATCAGTATTAGTTTCATGCCGGCTTCGTTTTCAGTTTGCCTCATTGATTTACGTCGCCAGATTGGGCGTTTTTCCCTGCCAGATTTGGCTACTTTTGGAGGACGTTCAGGCAGTGTTGCCAGATTGGGTGTTTTTTCCCACTCTTGAGCTACTTTTAATCACGCAGCGGCTCGCTATTCTCTTAAACACACACGCACACAGTGTGCAGGGCAATACATTTTGCATTTCTAGCAATGCTTTGCGCTTTTCATTGATTTCATTCAACTTTATTGGTTTCCAACCATTTACTTTTTATTAAATGGTGTGTATTTTTACATTGTTTACTTAACATTTCTTTGTCTTTATCTATGTGGCTTTATTAAAACATATTTTCAACCTCACATTGTACTACAGCACTCACCGCATTCTCTGCAGGAAATGCATTTTCAAGTTTTATGTATTCTGGTGAGGGAAAGGCTGAATCGCTACCATTGGCTCTGCACACTGGAGCTGTACATTTTACATAAACATTAGCATGTAGGTCATTAAGTAGATGCTTTTATCTAAAGTGATTGACAGTTCATTTGTCGTAAGAAAGCGAAACAATGAATCGCTGTCTGTTCAGTGAGGATGTTGATGGAAGAATCACTTCCAATTGCTGGGTTAACGCATTCCCCGTGATCAACCAAGCTGTAAATACATGACTGTTACGTATTTCAGCGGCACACACTAAACTCACTCCTCCTCTTACAGAAGTATTATCAGGGTCTCCAAGAGGAACAATCCAGGAGCCAATCAGGAGGCTCTACTGCTGGCAACTCCCCGAAATGACTCTAGCCCCGCCCACAAACAACCGTCTCTTCATTGGTTTCACCGGAATATGGAGGAGCCTCATCTACGTTGTTCAATCATTTTTTATATCGTTTTGAGTGTGTGAAGAAGGAGATGAGTTTGTTTAGCGCCAAAAGAAAAGGACGATGTGTACTCTGATCGTTCAGAGTACAGAAGGACAGAGGTCTGCACTTCCCAGGTCGTTATTAGATGGCGTTCAAGATATAGAAGACGGCGCTGGTCTTACTTTTTACTTACTTTTTACTACTTTTTACTTTTTACAGGAGTCATTATGGTGTGACCGTTTTATTAAAGTATGTTATGTTCAATGATTTCAAATAACAACGTTCAATAAAAGTCGGCAAAAATTGAGTAATTTCTGTCATTGAGTTGTTTGGCACTCTCATATTCAGCAGATGATCCATGTTGGGCTTTCACCAAATAGACAACCAGGAATACAAACACAAATTGTTATGTATAATGAATATCTTAATACTTGTGTAATACTTGATTATACATGTTAAATGCATATATATATACTATACATATTACATTTTCATTTAATTTCCTAGGATGTATTGCGGTTTGGAGGTGCTTCTGATTGGCAAGAGAGACCTGGTACACGTGTGAATGTTTTGTGTCGATTTTGTTGAGTGTTGGGGGTAACGAGTTGCAAAGTATCGGATTAAAGTCACGATATTACTTTTTGGGGTAACGAAGTAAAGTAACGCATTACACTAAAAATATCGGTAACTACACTACTTTACTAGACTAATAGGAACGCACATTCCTGCCTTACCCCAGCCATGTTTGCCTGTTTTAATGTTATGATCTCTTTAAGGGGTGCGTGCTGACTGTGTGTGCTGCTCTTGCTTGCCTCGGCACGTTGCCATAGCGATCGATTTGAGTGACGTAGCTGCTTGTGCGAAGGAGTGTTGGAGCGCTAAAGCAGGTAACACATTAACAGGCTGGTTGCAGGGTTCATTGTAGAAGACTATTGAATTGCTCAGATTTAGAGAAATCGCAAGCCAACATACGACAGAAAAACATTTGCCCATTACCTGAACAAGTGTTATTCCGACATGGAATTGAAGCCCAAAATAGTTTGAGTCCCTGGATCATGTGTCCACCACTACTTTATTTCGTTACCCCAAAAAATGATATCGTTACTGTAATCAGTTACTTTGTACCTCGTTACCCCACACATCGAATAGTGTTAGGGTAGTTACTCATAAACAGCAATTACTTATTAAGAGTTACTTCTGTAAATTGTAACTATTGCTTTACTAATACTGCATTTGAAAAGTAACGTCACTAATTACTTTACTTTACCGTTTCTTAATTTAGTGTAGATTTCATGGACAAACCGGATGAACAAATGACAAACAGGAATGACGGTGCACTTGGTAGACAGCATTAGTTTAAACGTGAGAAGGCTCTTTCCTGCAAGAGGGTGAGAGGAAGACACAATGTCATAGATTGTGAAATAAATCATGTTCATCCAGCCTTTGGACTATCACAAAGTAACAGCATGTGTCACCACCGCTTATCTTTTTGGGATAAAGTGAACTTTATTTTAATATTTTCATTGACCACTTAATTTTTGTTCTCATGGTTCCCAAAGCCTATGTTTTGAAACGTATGTGTTGATTGACCGTACCATAGCCTCTTTTATCCTGTTTGTGGATTTTACAGTGAGGCATATTTCTTTGTGCAGACAGGGATATTGATCGTTCATATGGTTCTATGCCATTTTGTATACATTTAAACAAAAAACACAAAGTAATGATAGGGCTATGATGTTTTTCCATGTATCTACAGTAAATTAAGAAACGGGAAAGTAAAGTAAGAAGTAGTGAAGTTACTTTTCAAATGCAGTAACTAGTAAATTAATCTCATTACAATTTACAGAAGTAATAAGTAACTAATTACTATTTTTGAGTAACTACCCCAACACTGTTATTTGGATGATAATAATATACCGTCTCCCATATGCCCCGTCTCTTCTGTTCTTGCTCATTCTCCCTCTAACCCTCCCATCTCCCTAGTTGATATTATGGCAGTCATGCTATAGCATTGTTCCTAGCATCACTGCACTTCATGCGGTGTGTTTACAGCTGTGTGTTCATACACAGCGCTACCGCCCCTCACTGTCGTTGTAGGAACTGATTTGTTGAGTTTCTCTCAGAAAGTGTGACGCTGGCCCACTTCTCCCCGGCTCGTCTATTACTCAGAGTGGCTCCTCTGGTGGGAAACATTCGGTTCACATTTCAACTGTTTTTTATAGTTCATGTACACCCTACTGCCCTGTCTGTCCGTCTCTCTCAAATTCAAATTGAATTAGCTTTATTGGTTTATAAAAAAAACATTTACATTTCCAAAGCAGGTGGACAAAGGAAAACTAATGAGTAATGAAAGTAAATTACTTTATATTGTTGACCCTTATTCATACTATAGACATATACTGTATTTAGGTCCAGTATTTGCTGCAAAATTGAAACTTGTTATAGGTGAGCCTTAATGAAATACACCCCCAGGGGTGCATGAGAGGGGGGAGAATGAGCACCCCAATAGGACGGTCCTAGAGTTAACAACCAACGCAAACGGATAATCGCACTGTTAAACCTGATAAGTTCAGAGTACTCAAAACTTTTGTTTTGACCAATTACCTTTTGACCAAAAAATTAAGTATATGTAATTTTTTAATTACACTTTAATTTAAAACTTTCAACTGGACTCAAAATTAATGAAAGAATGACAAAATAAATAAGTTGTCTTTACTCATATTATAATACAAATATCTCAACTTCTACTTACTAAATTAATTTAATTCAATCACACTTGGTGAAGCTAAGTTCAACAAACTAACTCTAAATAATAATTTAACTTTACACAACTTAAAACTAGTCAAAAGAGTTAAGATTATTGATTTGATATAATTAATAGAAACTAAATTCTCAAAAATATACATCCTCCACTGATACAAAATAGGTTATTTATTAAGTTTTAAACAATGACATGAAGACAAAGGGCCGCCTTTTAACAACATTAAACTGAACATGTTGGTTGGTAGAAAATTTAAGTGAAAGATTCTGACGAATAACTCAGTCAACCAGGGGACCTAAGTTCTGAAAATCTGAATGAAAAATCTCAATAATTATAAAAAAATCTCAATAACTTGTTCTCGAAAGAATCAACTACCTATTTTTAAATAAATTCACCTGAAAATGTTTACAGGCATTTGAAAACACCTTCTGCTTCCTGTAACAAGCAGGGCAATGTTGACATTTATATGTGTGTTGCTCCTTTGAACAAAAACAAGCCTTCTGTTTAAGCACAGGAATGTATGGAACCTTGAAGCTTTCTGCTTAGTTTAACAAATCATTTTTCAAATTCAGAAGGGATGGTTCCAGTGGTTTGTTATCATCTAGACACATCAGTATTTTCTGAATGAACGTGGATGTGCGGATGAGTTTTCTTGGATACTCCAAATTGAAAGCATAGATAAGTCCCAACAACAATATGTAAATGCATCAGCCAAATCCTTTAAAACAACCTCCCCCTCAACTACAACGAAGACCTTCTCGGTACTGAAGGGGTCCGCCCCAGTTGTGTAGGGCAACAGAAGTATCGCTGAGATTAGGCTCCTCTTCTTGTTGCAAAACATAATCAATGCAATTATCAGGTTTTCTAGAAGCAAGTTATTAACTATATACTATATATACTTGTTGCTCCCATCAATTTTTCTACATCACTCACACGGCACATGTGACCGCATATAGAAGGTTAACTCATCTCATCTTCATCCGCTTATCCGGGGTCGGGTCGCGGGGGGAGCAGCTCAAGCAGGGGGCCCCAGACTTCCCTTTCCCGGGCAACATTGACCAGCTCTGAAGGGGGGATTCCGAGGCGTTCCCAGGCCAGTGTTGAGATATAATCTCTCCACATAGTCCTGGGTCTTCCCCGAGGTCTCCTCCCCACTGGACGTGCCTGAAACACCTCCCAAGGGAGACGCCCAGTGGGCATCCTTACCAGATGCCCAAACCACCTCAGCTGACTCCTTTCTAAGTAAAGGAGCAGCGGCTCTAATCCGAGGTTCCGTACGGATGGCTGAGCTTCTCACCCTATCCCTAAGGGAGACGCCAGCCACCCTTCTTAGAAAACTCATCTCGGCCGCTTGTACCGCCATGTCCTTTCGGTCATCACCCAACCCTCATGACCATGGATAGGAACGAAGATCGACCGGTAGATCGAGAGCTTTGCCTTGCGGCTCAGCTCTCTCTTCGTAACAACGGTGTGGTAAAGCAAACGCAATACCGCCCCCGCTGCTATGATTCTCCGGCCAATCTCACGCTCCATCGTACCCTCACTCGCGAACAAGAGCCCGAGGTCCTTGAACTCATTCACTTGGGCTAAGGACTCATTTCCTACCCGGAGTAAGCAATCCACCAGTTTCCTGCTAAGTGTCATGGCCTCAGATTTAGCGGTGCTGATCCTCATCCCAGCCGCTTCACACTCGGCCGCCAGCCGATCCAGTGAGTGCTGAAGGTCACAGGGCGATGATCCAATCAGGACCACATCATCTGCAAAAAGCAGTGACGACATCCTCAGACAACCGAACTGCAACCCCTCCCCACCACGACTACGCATCGATATCCTGTCCATGTACGTATATCACAAACAGGATTGGTGACAAGGCGCAGCCCTGGCGGAGACCAGCACCCACTGAGAACGAAACTGACTGGCTGCCGAGGACGCGAACACAGCTCTCGCTTTGGGAGTAGAGAGATTGGATGGCCCTGAGGAGAGACCCCCTTACCCCATACTCCCACAGCACCTCCCACAGTTTCTCCCGGGGGACCCGGTCATACGCCTTCTCCAGATCCACAAAAGACATGTAGACCAGATGGCCATACTCCCCAGGCCCCCTCCAGGATCCTTGCAAGAGTGAAGAGCTGGTCCATAGTTCCACGTCCGGGGCGAAAACCGCATTGTTCCTCTTCAATCTGAGGTTCGACAATCCAGTTAACCACAAGGTTAACTGTGGTAGTAATCTCTTTTCCTATGATTACTTGTTGTGGCCTAAATCTTTTGTAATTTGACAATCACACACAGTACCATAAGGCTGCAACAGCCTACTGATGAAATATTGAAAATGCTGGGATCTTTACTTTTGAAGGGACACTGTAGCGTTTTAAGTCATTTAAAAATTAAAATGTCCGTTTAAGATTATTTCCTTTCATCAAATGGAACAAATGGTAACATCCACTAATGACTAGGGATGGGCACGAGTAGTATATTCCAAACTCGAGTGATCGAAGGAATTCCTCGAGGATCAATCGTGTACTCGTTAAATCGAATCAATTTTTAGAATGCAACACATCTGCAGCAGGAATAGGCCTGATGATGAACGGCAATATTACCAACCAAACATGCAATGCTTATTCTCCATCAAAACAGTCAGAGTTATCTGAGTATTCATTATTTATTTTTGCAAACGTTCAAACACATTTTCCTTACAAAAATAAATGTGTCTCACAATTTAAATCAAGTCGAACCAAGGCCTGTAACAGTTAAAAAAAAAAAAAACGAAACAAGTAGCCTAACCATTGCAAATAATTTAAAGCTGCAAATAAAATGGCAGCAAATGGACTCTGGAAATACTCAGCGTTGTGCTCTTCTCTACACGCCCGGGATTACAGCTGCGTCTTGCGGCGGTGAAAATAGCCGACACACTTGGTTGCTGCGGGTCTGCTTTCCCGAACTCACCGTTGTGTTTCAGGAGCATATGTTGCCGCATAGTACTTTCTGGTAGCTCGATTTCGCTTGGCATATTTTACATTTCACCTTATGATCTCCTATTTCTTTAAAGTATTTCAATTCTTCGCTGCGCTTTGCTTTAACCGCCATCTCTTAACTTTTTGAATTCTGGCGTGCCTGCAAACGGCACGGAACGCACCGTGGAAATGGATGCATTTAATTTTCTTTGTGCCCACGTCATGCGTTAGTGGCGCCGACAGAAAATTTATACTTTTGCTTCAGAAAACTTTGTTTGTGTGTGTATATGCAAACTCGAGTTTGCCTGTCCACCAACAGAGTTCATTTGTAACGAGGAGTACTCGAGTAATCGATTCCTCACGCCCATCCCTACTAATGACCCTTTAATTTGCACATATTCAAGCTTGTTTCTATGTTAGTATTATTTGATATTAATAGTGCTTACATTGTAGGTCTTGAAGAACTCTGAATCATCCTCACGTAGGTAGACAGAAAGTGCACGAAGGGCCAAAGTGCGTTTCACGTTGACACCATGTTCCTCCTTGATAAACATATCAAAAGTAATAATAATTTCTTTAATATTTTTCACTGCAGTCTAGGCCCTACCGACAACATTCTGAAGAATTACAGGAAACTAATCAAACTGTTCATAAACATATCACTTGACTAATAATAATAATTATAGATTTTATCATTTATCATTTAATACAAAACATGTTTTTTTTACTGTAATTTTGAGTCAGCTCTCTGATTTAGTTTAGTGCAACAGTACTCTGAAATGTTTGCACAAAAAGTGATTACTGTTTTGGCTGTGCTAGACATACTTGGAGATCATAAATTCCAAGGATCTCCCGTGCGCCACTGCTGTCTTTCCTGTCCGTAACGCCTTCTGTCTGTACAAGTTGATCAGTTGTGAAGTATGTCGGTCCAGCTCAGAGTAGAATGTGTTCCGTAGGTTCACAGTAGTTATGCGGTGAAACTCTGCACACGCACAAGGGCGTCAGTTTGTTTTTAGAAGTGGTGGGGACAATAACCATAAGCTTGAGTGTGGTTGAAAAGTGCTTGGTACCCTTATGTAAGCTATTCATCCATTCAACGCTGCATTACAATATGCTCTCTACAGTGTATAGTCAGGTGTTGAAAATCCTATTCGAACAATAAGTTGAAAACACAGTTTGTGTTTTGGCTTGTTTTGCAAAACGGCGATGGAAACACCAGAGGCCTGTTTCAGGTAGCTGGTTTAACATACTCTGAGTTTAATCCTGCGCTCTGAGTTGGTTGACTCAGAGTTCAGGGTTGAAAAGCAACTCTGGGTTTTTGGTTTCAGAACAGGTGATCAGCGTTGGGTTAATCAACTCTGAGTATGTTCACTCTGGGTTGAGGGCGTGCCTGTTGACTATGAAGAGCCATCATCAATGGATCTCTGATAACATGATCAAACATGGACCAAAAGCGTAGATCCACTTACTTTTCCCCCACGGAATTGGAAATTCTAATGAACGCGTATGCCGAACAGTTACCCATTTTAACAAAAAAAAGCAATTCCGCCGCGGCAGCGAGAGCGCGAGAGAGAGCTTGGCAGTGAAAAGCTGAACAAGTCAATGCGTGAGTAAAATAAAATAAAATAAGAGGAAAGTTTAATATCTTCCACTTATTCAATATGTAAAGTGTGTGTGTGTGTGTGTGTGTGTGTGTGTGTGTGTGTGTGTGTGTGTGTGTGTGTGTGTGTGTGTCAATTTACGCAACCCCGAGTTGCCCCACGAGGACTTGGCAGCAAATGAAGATGAAGTACAAAAATAAAGTTTAAACAGGTAAACTAATGTTTAATTGAAATCAAATCAATTGTGCTGTTTTGCCTGCTCTACCTAATTTAACAGCTATATTCAACATGTGATGGGCCTATATTTAAGCAGTAAATGTAAGTAGTACATTTCCCAGCCACCCCAACACTGCCAATATTTAATAGGATTTAGATATATTAGAAGGCTACACCTAGGCAAAATGCATTATATATATATATATATATATCTATATATCTATATCTATATCTATATATATATAAATAATGTGTCTTCAAAATAGCGCTTACTGAATATTAGGGTAACATTTTCCTCCATGTTAGCAAATCGAAAAAAAGCAGAGGCCCGGCAGACTGGAGGGGGTCCACCTCTGCAGCCCTCAGAGGCTGAGGAGATGGCCCTCAGCCAACAGAGTATGCGTCCTGTGGATGAGGGCATCACTGGGGGGAGCTCCTCTGATCCCCCCACCCCCCAGGATAGAAGTGCCTTTATAAGAGGTTGTTTATAAAAAAAAAAATTAAATATGTACACGCAACCCAGCGCGTTGCAAATTAGACGGGGCAATACTCTGGCTCAAGTAATAATTGCACTGTCTAATCATCTGATGGCGTCATCGCCCTACTTGAACCAGATGCCCTCACCAACTTCCATGCAATTGTAACAATTCAAAAGATGCAAAAGGATGCTTTGGAGATCCAAATTTTGGAACATAAGTTAAAGGTGGGGGAGGTGCAAACTGGGATACTGTTCCCTGCTCTAAAAACATACCCAATATAAATTACTTTTTTTTTTTTGTGCTTTCAGGAAATAAAGGAATCCTCATAATAGGTAGATTGTCTTTATTAGAACACGGGCTGTGGTGGGACAAGTTATTTTGTTGAACAGTTTACTCAAAGGGTTTTATTTCAGTGAACAATGCAGACGATTATGCTGAGCATGTGCATGTAGAGAAGAACAGCATCTGGTTAAAAGCAGTACCAGGGTCTTTTCTGCCTTGCATTCTTAAAATGAGTTTCTTGACTTGCAGCAGTTATAGGTCCGTGGTTAGTCAGCTACTCTGATCATGGGAAAGCCACAACGTTGAAGTGACTGTAGTACAGAGCGGGTGGGATGCACGGGGCGGATCATTCTGCACACGCGTTAATTGTGCTAAAAAAACAAAACTTCAACTTAAAGCAAGCCCCCGGTGCGTTTGACAGTTAACATGGGGGCTGAGAAGGTGGTCTAAATAAATGATAGATTGCGCTGAAAAACGATAGCGCTCGGGAAGAAAATTATCAGGAATATAAATTATATCCAACCGGGGTCTTAATAATCGTTCCTCACGGAGATTCCTTCTGAGGATCGCAGCCTCTACGTCCACAGGCTCTCGTAGAAAAGGACATGCCCTTTCTAACGAGCTGTGTTGAAAAAATCGATTTTCCGATTTTTAATCGATTCGCATATTAATGACGATTATCGATTCATACGTCCAAAGATCGATTTTTTTTAATTAATTTTTTTTTCAGTTTCAGTACTTAGTTTATTCTATATCTATATGTGTGACCAGTTTTAAAATAAAAATGCTTTTGGTAGCAACCGCTTTTGGGTGAATTCTTAATTATTTTCAAGCATAATAATAATGCACTGGTTAGTGTCCCAGTAGGAATCCACTGTTGCAGATATAGTCACCTCAATGATGTCCTCCATTTATTGTCCTGAATTATCTTTCTTGAAGGTAGATTGACCCTTAACCTTTTCATCAGTCTTCCAGCCATCAGTAACTACCAATACTTGTAAGATTTGCTGTTTAATATTGATATAATACTAGTTTTAATATGTTGCCTCTCTACACAGTCATGAAGTGAAGGAAACGGTTCAAATACATTTTTCATTTTTAATAACATTAACCCCCGGATCGAATCGAAATCGGATCGAATCGGAAATCAGATCAAAATCGGATCGAATGGAATCTGAGAAAATCTGAAAAAATCGATTCTGAAACTTAAAAATCGGAATCGAATCGATTCTTGAAATTTGAATCGAAACCCAGCTCTATTTCTAACACTTCCTTCTGTCGGAGAGCTGCCTTCAGCCTTAGGCCCCGTTTACACGAGGACGCTTGCGGGTGAAAACGACAAAATATTTTATTGGAAGTGCCTTTCGTTTAGACGGTGACGGCGTTTTTGGGGCATGAAAACGCATAAATCTGAAACCACCCTCCAGAGTGGAAAAGTTGAAAACGCTCCGCCGTAGCGTTTCCGTCTAAACTGCCAAGACGCAAAACACTGCTCAGATCTGCTCACGTCGCGTACGCGTTAACGTCACATACATGTGCCAGTACAAGGAAATAAACAAACATGTCAGTTTATTTCCATGCGTCGGACCTTCAAGCTGCTCTGGCAGCTCTAACAAGCATACAGGAGTATTTCCACGAAATGTACAGGATATTTACAGATAGTATTACTGAACAGAGAAGGATCTTTTTGGTTTTTGCGGCACGGATAAGAGAAGGAAGATTCTACGCATGCGCTCAGACATGGCGGTGTTGTGTGATAGTCTATCACAGCACCGCCTGGCATGCATACCCAATCGAATTCCACACACTTTTGCGTCACCGTATGCACGCAGATTTCCTCCCAAAAACACTCGTCTAAACGCGGAATAAAAAGTGGAGACGCAAGGCCACTTTTGCGTCTTCTGTTCACACCGTCATCGTGTAAACGTAGCCTTATAGACAACAAACTCAGAGTAGGTCTAACCACCTCCCGAGCAGGTTAGACCCACGGCGTATGTTGCCGCAGCAACTAACTCTCGGTTGCGCTGAACCTGCTACCTGAAACGGAAAACCCAGAGTTTCCACTAACTCAGAGCGAACAAACTTGGGGTTGCCTCAAAACCAGCTACCTGAAACAGGGCTCAGGGCATTGGCTCGGGATATGTAATACTAATACACACAGGACAAAGAACAGTGTTTGCAATTTGACACTTATCTTGACATCAACAAAGTTGACCAGACAAACAATGCCAGACTGTAAAGGGGGTACGAAATTAAACGAGGTACTGAGCATCAGCCTTTTGAAGACGAGCAAGGGCTGCTGGTAGCATATGTGATGCTGCATTCAAAAAATAAAAATAAAAACAAGCGCCCAGAGGAGATTTGCATCTGCAAAATCCTGACCACCAGTAAACACTTGCGGAGGATTTGTGGAGGGACAAATTCGCTTGAGTTGAAATATTTCAACTTTGACACGAATTTCGGGTGATGACAGCCAATCAGCGTTCAACAGCGTGGCCACTGAGTGACATGTGTAACGTAACAGCCAATCAGCGTTCAACCGTCAAACTCAGTGCAGTGCAGTCCGGGGTGAACTGCAGCATGGAGGAGAAAGTGATTGTTGCCGTTTGCGACTCTCGGAGCTCTATTTATAATAGTATATAATATAATATAATTGTATATATAATATCACGGCCAAAAGCTCTGTGCGCCTCCGGATGGCCGTAGCGCAGGGAGCTCATAGGGATTGGGCTTCTCGGGAGTCGGGGTTTGTTTACCGGCGTTTCGGTTGAGTATGTGAGGATTTTTTCAGTCGCAATTGGTTTGCACATTTTTAAAAGTGGTGGGGACAAAATTCGTATTTCAAATAGTGGGGGGGACATGTCCCCCCGTAATCGACGCCTATGCTGAAATCACACACATTCAAACATAATACGGGGTCAATGGGTGCTGGGATTTTGTAACGAAAGTATGAGGATGTTACCTCTCAGACTCCATCTTTAAGGATGGCCAGCTATCCAGTAAGTCCTTAACCAGCAGATCTCCCTTGACAATATCTTGTCGACGCAGAGCAAAGGTTGTCTGCATGAGTTTTTCTATTAGCAAGTGATTTTCGTCTTTTCAACTTCTTGTTTGATCTGTATTTTCCGTAAAGGCTAGTGTTTTTTTTAGCATTCAACTATCAGTAGTATGTCAATATTCGTACATACAATGCAGATTGAAATTGCACACCACTTGAGCCTACAAGAAAAGAACAAAAACATAAATGTAAGCTTCATACATTATTTCTTGGACTTTCAAACATAATCAGTCATCAAGTACCTAGGTGTATGCTGTACATATGTTGCTATGCCTAAATTAACCTTATCAATCAACACACATTCTCAATAGGCCTACTGATAAATGCTGATTTATGGGCATTTGATAAATAAAACTTGAAACAATGGAGTTGGACACATAAAAAATGACCAGGAAATTAGCTGCACGCCAAAATGACTCCCTCCAAAAACTGGAAGAAAAAAGCACTCATTCACATTTATCGATATTTTTCGGCTTTTCAGACCTCACTTTTCATACTCCACACTCTCTTCATGCTCCAGTTTGCCACACGCACTCAAGTTATTCCAGTAGGCTACGGCTACGGTAGCAGTACAGGCACGCATACAAAGAAAAAGATTTACTTACCAACTGAGAACGGCCGCTTATAACAATAAGCAGCACCAAACTTGTGACAATTATTTCTTCACACGATGGCGAGGTTTGCAGGTAGGCCTACATGGAAAAATACCGAAGTATTCCTATGCTCGAAAATCTCTCACGCCCGCTCGAGGGTAACCGTCTTGATGTTTCTGAAAGCCTGGAAAGACGTCAATGACGTGAGACGAATAATGAATGTTTGTGGATGTGAAGTATTCTGCTTCTACTCAATAACTGCGAATACCACAATTCACAATTAATCTGGGGAAGAAACAGGTATTGTGGTGCGGGACGGGTTTTTCTGAAGGCCGACTTGGCAACCCCGTAGACGTAGTCGGGGGGTGAAGACAGACCTGGCAACCCAGGAGTTTCCGTCCCTCGCGTGTCACACAACCAACATCGCCTTGAAAAGAGAGACGTCAGGAGTCGTGGCTCCCAGCCAAACAAAGCAACTATGTTAGACAAGTAAGATATGTCCGGTGTCTGATAGTACATTTATCCTGTGAGGTATAGTGCAGCCCGGATTGGTGTACTCGGGGGCAGCGCGGCTATGCAACGGGCTGGCGTGCTGCCGTCTCTCACTTTGGAGTCAACATCTGAACTTTCTTGAGCTTATCGCCTTCCAAGTATATCATAAAAGCCTCGACTACTTTCTGAATCAGGGTTTGAGTTGGTAACCGATAGTGCTGCACCACAAACCACGCGGACACGCTGTTTGGTGCCTCTGGTGTTAACAGCTAGCTAGTCTAGCTCACGTCTGTTTACTGTTATCTTCCTTTTTTAAATGAGCCATCAACCATTTAATAGGTGTATCAGAAATAATGAAACCGCTGGATGTACGTTGCTTTTTTGCTATGTGGGATGCAGTGCCTCAACGTTGAGAGAAGTCTACATGGGCGTATGAGGTTTTGGGTAGTCGTGTGTGATTCATGAACGAGTCGTTCAAACGGAAAGAATCTTGTGTGAGATCTTTGATATCGTTAATTTGTTCTAGGATTTCCATGTGCATTCCTTCTATGATTTTGTACTTATGATCCGTATCTGTGAGTGGATCATTGATTTCGTTCATGGTTTTGCTCATCACTTTATAGGGACCCTTTTTCTGTGGTGTTTTAATGTGTGCACTTTTAGTAGATCCTCTCACATGTTCACATGTTCACATGTTGTGCCATAGTGGTCCCTGGAGAAGTGGGTATAATATACATAATCATTGCTCACTTTTAAGAAAGTTTGCGGAAAAACTTTGCCAAGGAAGTGTGGTAGAAAGTCCTAAAGGTGCGGCCACACTGAACGCGTTTTGCTCGCAGGATTACTCGCCTAACGCCCCTACAAAGCTAGCTGAGCCCGCCCAAAACTTATTTGTCCCCTCTACTTTTCTTTTGCTTCACAAACATGGATGAGATCACCACCATCGCTGCACTGTAGCCTACTTGTGGGAGTTCGAGGAGAGTAGGAAACCCAAACGCTGTTGTGTTTGGCGGCATGACATCAGTACCGCGGGAAGTAGGGGTGCTGGGGGTGCTGCAGCACCCCTGTCTGAGGCCCTGTCTTATCACAGTCACAGAAAACGATCATTTCTAAAAACTCCGGCCAAAGTGGAGATTTCTGAAAACGCCGGTTATGTGTTGTCGTGTCAACGGGGAGAAACGGGATTTTAGGTTCTGAAGCGTCACATTATGCACCAGGAAATACTTAACGTCATGTGAGCGCCCGCTGTACAGCATTGGTCCGAACATAAACACAAACCCCATTGTAAGACGACCTATATTTGGAAAAAGGATTTGAAGACCAGATCTTGTTTTTATAAATAAATAAATTGTATTCATTGAAATAATATACGTAAATAGAATAAAACACTGCATTGCCACTAAACAGTAGTGCAAATAGGCCGTACCAAAGACTATTCCTTACACTCCTCTGCCCCGCTGTGTTCGCTCTGGCTGTGGTCGCTCCGCACTGTTTCGGCCCGTGGCAAAGTGAGTCATCCTCGCTGCTGTCCAAGGCATTTTGAGACGCAGCATTTATTTAATGCTCATATGACCTAGTGCTGAAAAAAGTTATATGAAAAAGTGTGAGGGGAGCGTTGGTGCGCTAAACTTGTTCTGTGAGCAGCTGGATGTGAACCATGGTGTGAACACAACGATCGATTTTCGACTGCGCGCATGCACTGGTATAAATTGAGCTGCGCTGCTATATATCTTTTTTTATCAATGTAACGAGTTGCGAGTCTAGTGCAGGCTGAGTTTTTTTTTTTTCCCCTGCTGAGAATACGTTCCCGCGGCTATGCATGACATCCTCCGTAGGCGCTCACAGCTGGGGGAGTTTCACCACCTCCTCCAGGAACTCCGCCTGGATGCCGGCCGGTTCCAGCGGTATTGTCGGTTGACTGGGGCCATGTTCGGGACCTGCTAGTCCGGGTTGGTGCCAGGATCCCCCGTCAGGACATCAACTACTGGTGCTCAGTGGCGAACCGTGAGCACTACAGCCGGGCCTTCACCTCAGCCCTAATTGCTGAGAAAAGAAATCATCGCGAAAAAAAACAACACAGTACGCTGAATTGAAAGCGTTGAACAACTGCAATCCTTTAATTAACGAATGCAAGGATGTAGCCTAAACAAATAGACCATAACATCAATAACATTCTCCTCAACAAGGAACATACTCGGATGAAATTAAATATAAAATGAGGTCACAAGTGCAGGCTGGAAATATATTTCTTGCATTGAACCTGTAAGGGTCTGTATGCAGGTTTTGCACCGCCCAGGTAATATAAGGCCAGGCGTGTGTTTGTCAGACACTGAATGACAAGGGAAGAGGTGGAGGTTTAAAAAAGTCTGTAGACCGCACGCTTATTAAGTGTAGTTCGTTGTTATTTAAGTTTAGTCGTTATCTATAAAGGTTTTTTCGTTTCCTTGTAATATTGTCTTTATTAAGAAGACAGTTGGGTTCTTTTTTGTATGGTAAAATAAACGTAATGATTTTTTAAAGTCGTGAGTGCTTGAAATCTTTGGAAGCGAGTCTTACCAGTATTGTACTCCTTCAGAAGCATTTATATCGAAATTAGAGTGATTAACATACTGTGATATATAATCGTTACCGTCTACGCCTCAAATCATACCGTGATATACATTTCAGTACCACGCAGGCACATTACCGTAATGACAGCAGTATGCGTGCACGCAGGCACATTTCAGTACCGTAATGACAGCAGTATGCGTGCAGGCAAATTTACCGTATTTGACAGTCACATTCTACGGTGACCTGTATGTTTCAGCCAGGGCAGATCCAAAGAGAAAAATAAAGAGTATTGGGAAAGAAACTGGTGCTTGCCACCTTTCCAGATTAAAGATAAAAGATTTGGAAGATTCCCATTCCCCTGCCTTTCTGTGATCGGCAAAGAACGGCAATCGGCAGATCCCGGTTTTGGTGATCGGGCCAAAAAATGCTGATCGGAGCATCTCTAATAAATAATCCAATTATATCAGACCCTAGGCCCGTCAACGGGGCGATGATTGCTCAGGAGGTAGAGCGGAATGACTGGTAACCGGAAAGGTCGCTGGTTCGATCCCCGGCTTCTCCAAGTGTCTACGTGTCCCTTAGCAAGGCACCTCACCCTGACTGCTCCTGAAGAGCTGGATGTCGCCCTGCGTGGTTGACTCCTCCGTCTGTGTATGAATGTGTAAATTACTGGTTGTAAGTCGCTTTGTATGAAAGCGTCAGCAAAATCCCCTTAATGTAAATCATCGTATGTGTAGCCTTTAGACAGCATTTTCCCTATCCATTTACTTATATAGGTTACAGATTACGGGTCAAGAACAAGCATGTCAACCACACATTTCGTTTCAATGCAGCCTTTGTGAGCGCATGCGCCAGATTGTAACACAGGTCTGACGTCCACACTTGAATGAAAACTGTCGCTGGATCTGAATCAAGATTTCACTCAGGGCTCAACGCTAAGGTTTTTTTCCACTTGCCCGGTCGGTCCAGTGGGTCTGAAAGTCAATTTTCACTGGCCCCAAATATAAATAGTTTTTTTTTATTAGTGGTTATCAAATAACGACAAATTTTGCTTACGCTTGAGCTCGTACGCAGCCATCTCATCTCAGTTCTTCATCAACTGACTGCGGCGTGCCCGCTACCTGCCGGGAGTCTCACAATCTCGATTTTGATTGGCCGACGCCAGATTCAAATAAAATCAAATAGTACACCAAGCATTTTTTAATTTATATAGGTACTTTTTTTTTTTTGCTTCGAGTCCTCCACTTGCAAGAACAGGCAAGCGGGTTGTCATAGTTACTTGCCCGACGTGGCGTTTTACTTGCCCCGGGACGTCGGGCATTCCTTATTGTAATCCCCCACTTTCCACTTTTTTTGAAAGAGGCATTCCTGGTAAATCTGCTGATTTCGTTTTTGTTTAAATTAGAAAGCTACTGGATTTTCAATAGATATTCACGCTCTGAAGTAGCTATGATTCCCGGTGAACACAAAACGCGATCACCGGTGAGATTTGTGTTTCTAGCGGTTTATGAGAATTAGTGCGTCCTGGCATGATCTGATTGGAGAATGGCTATTTTCTTATACAAGAGATTCTACTTCAAAGACCTGATGTTAATTCCTGCTAAGCAACACCTACTTTTACTGTGGATAAAAAAATCGGAAAATTTGCCTTAATAGGGAAATTATGTTGCAGACTGTGGTTTTTTTCCATTTTTTTTAATCATAGCACGCGTATCAAGCTATTCTGAAAATAGCATAACTTGACGGTTCCCCTTCAACTTTTTCATTGTTCCATCTGCTTCCCCAAGCATTACATGTGCATGTAGTATCAATGCTCCAATGAAGTAGTTTGCTTGTGGCTGCAAATCATTCCGTCTGTACCAAATAAAGAAGCAGTAGCTCCCGTCCCTCCTGCTAGCTCTTTGCTTTACTACCAGGTTTTCTGTTGCTCTTGCCATGTATGTCCTCATTTCCTACCTGCAACTGGGAGCTGCGCTAACTAGGACGTGGCTAATTGGACTGTTCCTGATCGGTCCGGGGAAACCAGCTTGGATCCATTCACCAGAGGCCCCTGATGATGACGATAACTTGATCCTAAAGGTATGGCCACACTGAACGTGTTACGCGCGTAAGAGGGGTTGAAAATCAGCATTTTTGCACAGGGTACCATTGGTTTAGGCGCGTAGATGCGTTACACACGCTAAAGCAGTGCGCCCAACGCACCAACACACATACAATTTTTTTAAAGAGACCCTATTATACTACTTTTCTGGTCCTAATTTCCTATTAATGACTCCTATAGCGCAACCTGACACGAATCACAGCACAAATAACGATGTTGATTTTCGGGAAACTCTTCCCCTCATCTGGGCGCTTTCAGCATTCTCTGTCAACGCTCGGTTTTGTCCCTCTCCGCCCCCCTCCTGCCAACCCCACTCCGTTGTGATTGGTTACCTTCCGGAAGACTTTCGAAGGGCAGTCGAGCTCATATGTTATATGTCCGGGCCACAATCTGAACTATCTACTCCCCTCCAAATCTGCCCGCGCAGGCAGATTTGACCAGGCGTATGGGGGCGTGGCAGGAGTGCCTCTACGTAGATGATTTCCCGGAAATGTGAACAAGTGAGTCGCAAACGTTGTTCCGAGTGTTAAGCGCTCAGCACAGCCACCCCAGACTGTCAGCAGGGAATACGTCAAAATGCATGTACGTCATTATTTGACACTTAACATGACTATCAATCATTAAAACAATGTTTACAGGTCATAAAAGTCGAAAAAGCATAGTAGGTCCCCTTTAACAAGCGTCACGCGGCTACACGTGACTCTTAGCCGCGATTGCCCATCAGCGTTGAGCTTGACCCGACGTCACTGGCCGAGAGACGAGGACCTGCGGAGGACGCACAGAAGCAGTTAGAACATTGAGAACAAAATCATTGTTTCAGTGTGTGCTGAAACGATGAGGAGGTGGTGAAACTCACACAGCTAAGAGCGCCTACAGAGGATGTCATGCACTAGAGTTTAGATTCTCTGCCCGAGCCGACCCATGGGTCGGGCCACGAAGCAAGACACCTCCGCTGCGAGTCAGTGTCCTGTTTGCCTTGTCGGGGCTTATTTTCCCGATAATGACCGGCGTTCTATACCTTATTCCTTACATATAGATTTAGCAGAGTACGCCTAATCAACAAATGTGTACAAAGTAACACGTACATTAAAAAAAAATGTCGGGTTGAAATCGGGCTCGGGCTCATAATTGCAGTTTATGGGCCGGGCCGAGCCTGGCTCGGACAGAACGTGCATGGACTCGTGCCGGGTCGGGCTTGATTTTCTGGGCCCGATCTAAGCTCTATCATGCACCCAAACACGGCGGCGTTTGAGTTTCCTACTCTCCTTGAACTCCCACAACAAATAAAGAGCAGCGATGGTGGTGATCTCAGCCAACAGAAAAGTAGCGGGGGGAAATAACTTTTGGGCGGGCTCATCTAGCTGCGTAAGCGCGTTGAACCATTTTTGTGACGCACAATGATGAAGCGTCAGGTTAGGCGTGTAACGCGTTCAGTTTGGCCGTACCTTGAAATGTCAACATGTTATCCATCTGTATAACCTTATTATTCTTTTTTCTAACCATTTTCAGCTTTGGTTTGTTGGACCCTAGTCTGCTTCCTCCTGCTAGCGGGCCGCTCTAAGCCGCCTGATTGGAGGGGCTCCACGGGTGCTCTCTCCCGATTGGCCAGCAGACAGCTGGTCTTCATTTGGCGCAGATGGAAGACCAAGCTAGCTCTGACTGAAATTAGCAGCTCTCTTGCTGCTGGTAACAGAAGCGTTTCCTCAACAACTATCCAACAACCCTGCTTTGTATCAGCACCAGCCCCTTCACCCCATCAATCAGCCTTCTGAAGGTCGCCAACATGTCCCGCGATCTGTATTACCCCCATTCACCTGAGAGCCAGGATTCTCCACAGCGCCCCTACCAACCTGCAAGTTCCCATGTAGGTCCTGAGGATGTTGGTGAGCCTTCTCACATGGTCCCTGGGTCTACCCATGCATCTTATAGAGTCTACGCCGGCACCTCTATGAATCCCAGCCACATATTCCCGTTGATGCAACCCGGGTCTATGGGCTATATCCCTGTTCAGAGTAAGCCAACCACTGAATTGGAGACTTCCATTGATGTCCACATCACAAGAACCCGACAGGAGGCGGGCCTCCAAACGATAATAAAGATGCCGGCGCCAAACCAGAATACTCATACACCTGCTTGGCCTCAGAGATCTCTGGATTTGGCGCCCACTGGCTATAAATCATCATCGCCCATCTCCGATGGACAGTTTGCTAGCTATTCAGAAACGATGCCAAGTGGTGCCCCAAATTGGCATTGGACTTCGGGCCAACAAACAAGCAATTATCACTCCACTTCATTCTCTCCCACTGCAACAAACGTTCCCCCATCACATTACTCCCAATCTTCTGAGCGATATCCAGTCTCCCGTTATTCAAGTGGCGATGAATATGTTAGCAACAACAGGTCTTCTACTGCAGGAGCAGATTCTGCACCGTCTCCTCGATCGTCACTGGCCTATGAGCATCCTTCCACCTCCAGAGAGGCTGATAACAACCAGACCAGATTCACCTGTGAATCAGCCATGGACATCCTCAAACGCTTTGACCTTCAGGAAGAAGACTTGGAGGATCTCTGTGCGTACTCAGAAGACCAGCTCTCTCCCGCCAACCTACCCTACCTGCTGCGAGACATCCGCCAAAAGAAGGCAAAAAACTCATCGGCTGCCTCTCAGTCAAGCACGGGCCACCAGGCTCACGGCAGCCAGCATGCCCCAGAAACCAGGGCGGCGTCCGGGACCGATGTAAAGCGTGAGGCGCAAGCTCCTCCTACCTTTCAGCAGCCAAGTAAAGTGATTGAATACGGACATACAAGTACATATTCCTTAGACTTCTGTGAAGAAGAAAAGGATGGAGGACACCGCAGCAGCAGTTACATGAGCCAAATGCGGGACACTCAACCAATGGATGCATCACCAGCCAAAGCCGGTGTTCCGGCGTTCTCCAATGGCTCACAGAGATCCAACATCTCTTCTGCTGCTAACAGTCATTTACCAAACCTGAAGGCTTCCCTGAGCCATAGGCCAGCCACCCAGTTGATCCAGACTTCCATCGCTTCCCCAAAGAAGGAACCTATTGCGTTGCAGCCAGCAGCACCTGATGCTAAACCTACTGGCACCAATATCATACCTAAGAGGGATTCCGATGCCGATCGTATGGCGTCTTCAGAATGTCAAAAAGCAGCTCTGGGAGCCGGAATTACCATTCACAGCCCAGCTCCAGATGCTGGAACTAAGAGTGAGAGACCAGCACCAGGTACAGGAACAACAATCCAAAGACCAGCTCCAGGCCCCAGAAGTACCAGTCCCAGTCCCGCTCCAGGCGTTGGAACTACCATTCAAAAACCAGCACCAGGCATAGGAACTTTCAGTCACAAACCCGCTCCAGGACCTGGGAATACAAGTCAGAGACCAGCTCCAGCCACCGATCCAGGGCCAGTTCCCATCCCCAGGTCCATCCCTACGAACCAGGGACCCCCTCCAGCATCTGATGAATGCATCCAGAGACCTCCGCCAGTCAAGCCAGCCGACGAGAGAGTGCCGACGGCGGCCATGATCAGCGACTACATGGGTGTCAAACCTGATCTTTACCCCCACACCTGTAGTCTCTGTAACAAACCCTGTTTTGGCATGAAGGTGAGTACATCAGTGGTGGTTTTTATCATGCCTTTTGGGAGCTAGTTTATAATACATTTCAAGTTGGATAGGCTTGGGAACAAATCATCACTTAGCAAGTTCTTCCTTAGCGAGATTACTTCCATTAAAATGAACTTGTTTGATTACTTTTGCGATACCAAAAAAATGGAAACTCCTTTGCCATTCCTTAACAACGGTATCAAGGGCTAGGGTCTAGTAGAAAATATCTGTTAAAGAAACGTTCCCTGCTCACCAATATGAATTGAGTTTTTTGCTATTTTGAGGCAATAATCAGATATTTGCAATAGCCATCAAAATATTACTTTAATATTTGACTGAAACACAAGATATTGTCAATGCCCCGATTTGCCCAATGTGCGCATGGGCAGGAATATTCACTCTTCCTCCTATTCAAACTCTTGTGACATTCCTCAAAGGAAAAGGAGCTAACAGGGATGTTGTCATTTACGGGTGTTTTGCTTGTCTTAAAAGTCTTATTGCTGATTGGTGAATGTTACTTTAAGTTATATTGCACTCAATGTTTGATGCAAAATGGTGCAAATCTGTCTGGGACTTAAAACTTAAAAAGGTAAACATATATAACGCGGGGGAACGTCTTACTTTTTAGTGCGTTACCCGGCTTGCAAAACATGTTGAAGGGTTGTTAAAAAAGTTTAACTTTGGTTAACTTTGTGGAAACAAGAATTGTGATTTGAACAATCGACATTTAAGTACTGGTGAACTCGTGTAGAATTTCATTTCCTGGTTTTAAGAACTTCCTTTTACAACGTTGTGAACTCCAACAAGCAGCAACTGGAGATGCCACGCAGTGCCCATCGTGGATGGGCTGGTTCGGGCCATCATGGCATTCCCCATCACATTAGAGTATTACAATCCATCACACAGTTCAAAAAAGCATATAAATTGTCACTCCTCAACACATACACTTGCAAACACTGACTTATACGTGCTATGTCCCTGTTATGTGTTGTATGTAAATGTGACGTGCGATGTGCCTTGTCCCTTTATGTTATATGTGCTGCAGAACAGGAACCTGCTGGAAATCAGTTATTTTACTGAGACAGGCCCGTTTTATATTGTAACTTTGTTACTTCTAATACTTTCCTGTATAATAAATAGAAAGAAAGAAAGAAAGAAATGGTACTGAGAGACAGCTGCCCTCATTGGACAGATATTTGGTTGTTATTTGTTGTGAATGTATGTGAAACTCAAAAAACGTAGGAACCCTAATGTATTCGTTGTATAGAATTATCTATAGGTGGTGGTATAGGTTCCAGTTATCCAGTTTTTAAGGCATACCAATGCTATATTACCTTACCGATGAAGCTCACCATACCTCCACGTATGGAAGACTTGTACTTCTTAAAATATAGTCTAATCTGCCTTACCCAGTCAATATGTTCCTGTTGTGTCGTGGTATTGCCTCTTCCTCATGACCAGAGGCCTGTTTCAGGTAGCTGGTTTAACATACTCTGAGTTTAATCCTGCGCTCTGAGTTGGTTGACTCAGAGTTCAGGGTTGAAAAGCAACTCTGGGTTTTTGGTTTCAGAACAGGTGATCAGCGTTGGCTTAATCAACTCGGAGTGTGTTCACGCTGGGTTGGGGGCGTGCCTGTTGACTATAAAGAGCCATCATCAATGGATCTCTGATAACATGATCAAACATGGACCAAAAGCGGAGATCCACTTACTTTTCCCCACGGAATTGGAAATTCTAATGAACGCGTATGCCGAGCAGTTACCCCTTTAAACAAAAAAAAACAATACCGCCGCGGCAGCGAGAGCGCGAGAGATTGCTTGGCATGAAATAGCTGAACAAGTCAATGCCTGTGTAAAATAAATTAGTAAAATAAAATAAGAGGATAGTTTAATATCTTCCACTCATTCAATATGTAAATTGTGTGTATGTGTGTGTGTCAATTTACGCAACCCCAAGTTGCCCCAAGAGGACTTGGCAGCAAATGAAGATGAAGTACAAAAATATACGTAGTTCAAAAATGTAAACTAATGTTTAATTGAAATCAAATCAATTGTGCTGTTTTGCCTGCTCTACCTAATTTAACAGCTATTTTCAACATGTGATGGGCCTATATTTAAGCAGTAAATGTAAGTAGTACATTTCCCAGCCACCCCAACACTGCCAATAGTTAATAGGATTTAGATATATTAGAAGGCTACACCTAGGCAAAAAGCATTACATATATATATATATACATGTCTTCAAAATTGCGCTTACTGAATTTTAGGGTACAATTTTTCCTCCATGTTAGCAAATCGAAAAAAAGCAGAGGCCCGGAAGACTGGAGGGGGTCCACCACCTGCAGCCCTCACAGAGGCTGAGGGGATGGCCCTCAGCGAACAGAGTATGCGTCCTGTGGCTGAGGGCATCCCTGGGGGGAGCTCCTCTGACCCCCCCCACCCTCCAGGATAGAAATGCTTTTATAAGAGGTTGGTTATTCAAAATAATTAAATATGTACACGCAACACAGCACGTTACAAATTGGATGGAGCAATATTCTGGCTCAAGTAATAATTTCACTGTCTAATCATCTTCTTCCAGTTACTGATGGCGTCATCGCCCTAGGCTACTTGAACCAGATGCCCTCACCAACCTTCATGCAATTGTAACAATTCAAAAGATGCAAAAGGATGCTTTGGAGATCCAAATTTTGGAACATAAGTTAAAGGTGGGTGAGGTGGAAACTGGGATACTGTTCCCTGCTCTAAAAACATACCCAATATGAATGACTTTGTGCTTTCAGGAAATAAAGAAATCCTCATAAAAAGTAGATTGTCTTTATTAGAACACGGGCTGTGGTGGGACAAGTTATTTTGTTGAACAGTTTACTCAAAGGGTTTTACTTCAGTGAACATTGCATACGATTATGCTGAGCATGTGCGTGTAGGGAAGAACAGCATCTGGTTAAAAGCAGTACCAGGGACTTTTCTGCCTTGCATTCTTAAAATGAGTTTCTTGACTTGCAGCCGTTATAGGTCTGTGGTTAGTCAGCTACTCTGATCATGGGAAAGCCACAACGTTAAAGTGACTGTAGTAGCCTACAGAGCGGGTGGGATGCACGGGGCAGATCATTCTACTTATGCGTTAATTGCGTCAAAAAACTTAAACTTAAACTTCAAGCATGCCCCCGGTGCGTTTGACAGTTATCATGGGGGCTGAGAAGGTGGTCTAAATAAATGATGGATTGCGCTTAAAAACGATAGCGCTCGTGAAGAAAATTATCAGGAAAATAAAGTATATCCAACCGGGGTCTTAATAATCGTTCCTCACGGAGATTCCTTCTGAGGATCGAAGCCTCTACGTACACAGGCTCTCGTAGAAAAGGACATGCCATTTCTAACACTTCCTTCTGTCGGAGAGCTGCCTTCAGCCTTATAGACAACAAACTCAGAGTAGGTCTAACCACCTCCCGAGCAGGTTAGACCCACGGCGTATGTTGCCGCAGCAACTAACTCTCGGTTGCGTTGAACCTGCTACCTGAAACGGAAAATCCAGAGTTTCCACTAACTCAGAGCGAACAAACTCGGGGTTGCCTCAAAACCAGCTACCTGAAACAGGGCTCTGGGCTGGTTCAGGTCCAACCTAAACCAACCATTCTGTGAGGCGTGTTATTGCATCAAACAATGTAATCTGTCAGGTATTCTTTAGGCCACCATGCTTGTCATACAGTAGTACCCTGTCATGGTTGCGTGTAATTATATTTAATAATTGTAATATTATTTTTAAATAATATTTAGTTTGATTATTTAAGATGTTTGGCATGTTCCAAAATCTTGAAGACAACAATGAAAACTCAATTTTAAAACATCTTAAAGTCTGTATTTTACTTTTCTTGCAGATTGAACATCTTAATTAATTTACTATACTGAAATTAATTAATTTCAGTACAAAAGACACAATTCAGATTCATACATATGTATCTTTTCATTATCACAGCCTTTTTTGTAAAGAGCTGCAGTTAAGCATGCGTGCTCACTCACTCACTCACTCACTCACTCACTCACTCACTCACTCACTCACTCACACACAGGACTTGAGTGGTTGTAGTCTCGTGTGTGTGTGTGTGTGTATATATATATATATATATATATATATATATATATATATATATATATATATATATCTATACCTTTATTAATTTATTTTTATCTAAGATTTGCTATAGACATCACTGTCTATGATTATTATTTATTTTTTTGAGAACAAAATCATTGTTTCAGTGTGTGCTGAAACGATGAGGAGGTGGTGAAACAGGTGAGGTTATAAAGTAGTATAATAGGGTCTGCAGGTGAGGTGCTTTATTATAAGGAATGTGTTTCCTGCAATAAATGTTATTTAATACGTCATGTAAAGTGGATGTTTATAAAACGGCCTGGAAAGATATGTGTTGATATAAAAGGATGGACTTTACGCCCACGCACAGACACCAACTCTTAACGTAATCACTTCCTGTGTGTGTTTCCTACAGGGCTGGCTGGAACACAGGAATCACATAGTCCACCTTTCCTATTGCAGACTTCTACGCAGGCAGTCAGTAAACCTCATACTCAAACTAGATAAAAAGCTGTTGTGCTCAATGTTGGTGGTTGGAGTCTGTTTGGAGGCATGATGTGCTTTTCTCTTGTCCAGGTATTCTGAATGGGAGCCTGATACAGTTTCACTTGAGTAAGTTCCACTGACATAAGTCTCAAACACCCTTTCTGCTGTGTGTGTGTGTGTGTGTGTGTGTGTGTGTGTGTGTGTGTGTGTGTGTGTGTGTGTGTGTGTGTGTGTGTGTGTGTGTGTGTGTGTGTGTGTGTGTGTGTGTGTGTGTGTGTGTGTGTGTGTGTGTGTGAAATGTACTACCTTTTTTAATAACAATCAGAACAGTAATTGGAGCAAGGAGCTATAAGAGGTGAAATTGTCTGAATTAAACTAGACAAAAAGCTGTTGTCCTCAATATTGGTGGTTGGAGTCTGATGTTTGGAGGTATGTGCTTTTCTCTTGTCCAGGTATTCTGAATGGGAGCCGGATACAGTTTCACTTGAGTAAGTTCCCCTAACATAAGTCTCAAACACCTTTTTTGTGTGTGTGTGTGTGAAACCAATCAGAGAAAAGTAACTAGAGCAAGGAGCTATAAGAAGTGAAATTGTCTGAATTAAAGCAAGTGTTTGGAGAACAAGCCAAAATAAACGTCAATTTAAAGGCATACAAACTAAAAGTATCCCAGCCCTCCCCTTACAGGCCTACCTCCAAAAGCCCTCCCCAAAAGCCCTCAAATAGCTTGTTAGCTTTAGCAACAGGTCTGCCTTGCCTTGTGCACAGGCAGTGTTTAAATCAAGGTAGGTAGACAAGACAGTTGGCGCATGCCATGATTATAATCACACAGGCTTATTACTGACCTTCGACAGCCATAGAAAGTTGTATTTTTTTCATACCATTTGTTTTATTGATTGCTGAGATTTTCCAGAAATGTGTTGAGGAAAAGTTGCTAGAATAAATTGCCTACCACAGCTTTAATAGGTATGACTGAAGGCCAGAATGGGAATTTTTTTCTGCTTGAACAAATTTGTCAATGATGGGCAGCACTTGACAACAATGAGAATTCTTCACTCAAATCCCTCAAAGCTTAGCCGTATTTGACATTACTGTATGTCTGCTCGTCTTCCTGCTTTAGTTCGGCCCCTGAAGAATCCCAGCAACCCCCCACGACAACCGCAGTCCCCGCCTCCTCCCCGAGTTCCAGGCCTAGTCTACAGGCAATCAGCCATGGAGGTCCTGGCCCGTCAAACTCTGCACCTCCCTTGCCGAGGAGGACTGTGGAAGCACTCATGTCTTTGACTATACAGAGGAAGAGTTCATGGTCAATGTCTTCAGGATGGAAAGGATCAAGGTCTCCACAGACAAAGGGTTCAAGGTCTCCACGGAAGAAGAGGTCAAGGTCTCCATGGACGAAGAGGTCCAGGTCTCCACGGAGGAAGAGGTCAAGGTCAAAGTCTTCAGGAAGGAAGCGGTCGAGTTCAAGAAAGAGGTTCACGTCGCCAGAGAGTTTGTGGCACCCAGATTGGAAGCGAACCAGCGGTAATGCTAGCTCACCCCGTAGCTTCAGACCTATCCACAGGTAACCGTGATTCCTCAACCTCAATGGTGTATTTCTCCAAATGCATCCACACTATCCTTCAGACTCACTGACTTTAATAATACACATGATTGAAATCAAGCTTCACGATGATAATAATAAGACCTCAGTGTTTCCCATACATAGATCAATGTGTGGCGCAGTGCCTCAGAAACAACACCGAGTGCCACAAGTTGATTCTGCCTTTTTCTTTTGCATCGTTCCCTTCATTCATGTCCGCATAGCACTCTTTCTCCCTGTCATTCTCGTTTGCACACACAGGCGTGCATACATGCCAATGGTGCGTGGTATCCACTACCATCAACCCGCCTATCACTGATGCATGCACACGCACTGACAGCTGATTCGCCCGCTCCTCCTCTTAACACGCCTACAAAGGAAAACCAGAAGCAGCGTGATATTTGGCACAGTGAAGACAGTCGACGACATCTGGAGATTACCAATGTGTGCTCAAACACACCTGCTCAAAGTTATTGTTGACATAGAAAAGAGACATTTTAGCCTTATGAACTGTATTGATATTGAACATCCTGCACCCTAAGTCAGCATAGACAATGTTGGTAACGCAGCAAACGATGTAATTAATGTAAAATGCGGTTATAGTTTAGATAGATCAGTGTCCTGGGTTCCCCCAGCCCGTTCTGCCGGCGATTTAGATTTGCTCTGCAGCAGGGGCTGGACAGGAGCAATGCATTGCTTTCTGTTTCCGATCCCCTTTTACTGGCGCCAATCACCTTTTGGCTGGTTTAGCACTATGAAGACAGGGAAGCGATTGCTGCGATCAAAGCGTTCGTTTGTTGGATAGTTTGAAGGACTATTATTATTTTTTAGGGCTGTCAAGCGATTTAAATATTGAATCGCATTAATGTCATTGTTAACTCACGATTAATGGCAAATCCTTTTTCTATGCTAAATATCCCTTGATTTCCATTAATTTTTCTCATTTTATTGCCCTTATCAACATGGAGGAGTGCATCGGTTTGCCTTGTGCAAATGTTTTTTTATTGATAACAACATTGGCATATACTGTTCAAAACAGGAAGATACAAAAAAAAGCCTATAGTGCAATTAAACGATGAACATACAAACATACTGCCTTGAACATAGCAGTCAGGCTACTGCTTCTTTGTTTTGAGCCAAAAAAAAAAACACGAATTTGCGTTAATCGCGCGATAAGAAAATTAACGGCGTTAAAATTTGTTTGCGTTAACGCCGTTTATAACGCGTTTAACTGACAGCCCTATTATTTTTATATTGTTAAATGGGCAATCGCGAAGTCCCCCCCGTAAGGCCTCCTCGTCTCACTCCGCCATCATTTTACACTATTATTTCTATATTGTTAAATGAGCAATCGCGCCCCCGACCGCCTGAAAGTCCGGGAGCACCAAACATTGCTAACTGGTCTGTGGGAAACACTGGACCTCCTGTTTGGCCCTTCCACCTCACCTCTTTGTGATTGGTTCCTTCTTTCTCATTAACCAGCCGTAGAAGCCGCTCCCGTTCCTCGTCAAGCTCCTCCCCCAGCTCAGACCGTAACCGTGGCAAAAGGTCGTCCTCACCAGCCAAGAAATCTAAGCGAAGCTCTCGGTCCCCACGAAGGGGTCGGAGAACGCGATCACCCCGACATGCACGTGGTACCAGACCCAACCGCAGGTGTGTTGGGTTACTTGTTTCTTTGAATTGTTTTATGTTACACTAGTAACCATCGAAACAGTTACCGACTTACCACTCGTTACCAATCGAAACCACTGTTAAGTGTAAAGTAGTGACATCAACACAAGGTTAATATTTATTTCTTTATTATTAGTGAATGAAGCAGTAATACATTTCACAGTAATAAGTAATAGTTGTTAAACTATTACTTATAGTTCAACTATTACTTATAGTGAAACGATGGTCTAGTTTCAAGGTGATCTTGATCCTCCCAGGTCCCGTTCTGGGTCTCGATCCCCTCACCCCTCCTCTAAGCGAAGACGGTCGCGCAGTCACGATGGGAGCTCTTCGGGTCGCAGACAAGAGGAGACCAGCGTAGAACAGCTGGCCAAGAAACTACTGGAATCCTCTGGTAAGAGACCAGTAATGGAGAGAGAGGGAGAGTTACAGGTAGAGGACCTCGTGGATAAGCCAGGAGAGGGAATGATTTAGTCTTTACGCACAGTTAAACCTTGTTACTTTTCATAATACATACATTAATCAAATTTGATGTCTGTCGCTTATTCCTACTCTAATCTCCTCTTCCTTCTGTCTTTCTTGCCCGTCTTCCTCTGATCTTCACACCTCTTCTACTTCTTCTCTTTCTCTCCATCTCCTCTTCTTCCCCCTGTTGTCTTCCTCTCCTTCTTCCCCCTGTTGTCTTCCTCTCCTTCTCCCGCTCCTCCCCTCAAGGTGTCCAGAGCTTCACTGGCTCCTCCAGTCTAGAGCTTGTGGTCCAGTCTCTGGCCCCAGTGCTGCTGGCAGAGCTGGCCAAGCTGAAGGCCGCTTCATCATCATCCTCTGATTCATCTAAAGATCAAAAAAAGCCATCCTCTTCCTCCTCATCTAGAGATGAACAGAAGCCGTCATCCTCCTCATCTAGAGACGAGAAGAAGCCATCCTCCTATTCCTCATCTAGAGATGAACAGAAGCCTTCATCCTCCCCATCTAGAGACAAGAAGCCATCCTCTTCGTCATCTAGAGATGAACACAAGCCATCATCCTCATCATCGACAGACGAGAAGAAGCCATCCTCCTCTTCCTCATCTAGAGATAAACAGAAGCAGGCATCCACTTCTTTGACCAAAGGAGGAAATGAACCACCATCGTCCTCTTCCTCTGTTCAGGGAATGAAGAAGGTGCTGGTTAAGAAGAGTGTACCAATTAAATCTACAAAACCTCCAGGGGTGAGTAGTTGAGTTGTATAGTTTTCACCCTCCCTCTTTCCCACTTGAATCTCATGTTTTATTTTCTCTGCGTCCTCGTCTGTTTCCGTGTATCTGTGTATAACTCTGTGTCTTCTGGGTGTAGTCGGGTCTCCTGGGCTTCGTACCGGCCCACCCTCCCCTGCTCCTGTCTGGGCTTCCCGCCACGGTCACCCAGCAGCAGGTGTTCTACGCTGTGGAGAAGTTCGGAAAAAGCAGACTCATTTCTGTGGTGCGACAAGAGGTGAGCGCTAACCCCTGGTAGTTAACTCCTGAGGTCAGAGTACAACGGATTAAACAAATCTAGATTATTTTGTTTAGTGCCGTTGTTTTTTAACGTTGTATTTGAAATGTTACACTTAGAAGCCTAACCCTCACTCGACTGCAGGCACCAAAATTAACCGCTGGTCAGCCAGAGCTCCAAACATTCACAAACACCGCAGCGTTATTATGAATGGCTCCTGAGATATTTTGCTTTGTATGCCTGTGTCTTTAGGCTACGGTGTACTTTCTATATGAAGCTTCCGCTCATGCCTTGCTCGGCTTTACGGAGCTGAAGATTGGTGGAAATCCAATCACTGTGACACAGATAGCGGTAATGGACAAACACGCACGCACATCATGTATCTCTAATGGCTCTTCCTCCTTTCTGTCTGTAACCAAATGGTTGTCTTTACAGGTACCTGGGACAACAACAAGGCCATGCCTTCTTCCGACCCCGGGCTCTTCTGTCCAAGTACAAAGCTCTGCCGCAATGGCCGTCAATGTTGTGGCAGAACCTTCCTCAAGTTCCGTGCAATGCAACAAGACGACTGCGCCCGGTAACAAAACGACCACCACCGGTACCAAAGGGACCACGCCTGGCAACAAGAAGGCCACACCTGGCAACAAGAAGGCCACACCTGGCAACGCGACTGCCACGCCTGGCAACAAGACAACCACGCCTGGCAACAAGACAACCACGCCTGGCAACAAGAAAACCACGCCTGGCAAAAAGACAACCATGCACGCCAACAAGATGCCTACGCCCAGCAAGTCAACAACCACGCCTGACAACAAGGTGACCACACCCGGCAACAACACAGCCACGCCTGGTAAAAGCACTGCCCTGCCTGGCAAAGCTCAAATTATACCTGGCAATGAGACCGCAACCCCTGGAAACACAACAGCCACGCCTGTCAAGAACACTACCATGCCAGGCAATGCAACAACCTTGCCAGACAACAAGACGACCGCACCCGGCAACAAGACGGCTATTCTCTGCAAAAAGACATCCATGCCTAGCAGCACAACAACTATGCCTGGCAGCACAACAACGCCCGGCAACAAGATGACCACACCCGGCAACAAGACTGCCACGCCTGGGAAAAAGGCGGCCACGCCTGGTAACAAGATGGCCTACACGAAAGTCTTCCCCACAGTCCTCTTCCTCAAATCAATTCGTGAGTATCTACCCCCATCATTCATCAATAAGTACCTTCAGCCCGGGGTTAGATTTGGGCATAGTGTGCTTTAGTGATTTTTGATGGCTCTATCTTCACTCTCATAATAAGAAATCTCATCACCTTGCTGACTTTTTACATTGCTTATTTTCTCTCTGTCATTTAAACAGAATGTCTGGATGTTCAGTGTTGGGCATGGAATGACGTAGGTCTAATAACGGTATCAAACACACATACTCACACAAGCACACACAGCAAATAATTAACCTTGGTCTCTTCGCTGCTCTCTCTGGATATAGTTCCTACCCTACGCCACCAGTGGTGCCACCATCATGGTGACTGATCTGCCAAAGATTGAATGCAATGCTTCCACCTGGTCTTCGATCACACAAGTTTTGGAGAGGTTTGGCAACGTCCAATGTGACAAATGCTTCATCCTTCCTGAAAACTGCACGGTAAAGTCGAAACATAAACATACATTCTACTTTAAACCTGCAACAATGTCACTTTGTACCACACTGATGGTCTCCGTTATAGTTTGTTTATTTGTGCCCAGGGCATCAGTGCCATTGTTGTTCTTTTAGTGTTGCCGACTGCTTTGTGTATCCAGGCGTTTTTAACCATGACGGCCAAAAAGATGGTATACCTGATTGAGGCGCTGGTGATGGGAGCCTCCTTGAACTCCAAAACTGTCCGCTGTCACCTTCTGAAGGAGAACGCCCTCGAATGTCCGGTACACACACAAGCTCACACACGGGAAAACTGCATTCTCTGAATCAATGGAGGTCTTGAAACGATTTGATGTGAATACTGGGCTTAATCTGACGTAACAAAGCCCCCATCTCCACAGAGACCGGCCTGGTTTTCTTGCTTGTGATCTATAATTACAGTATTTTATATTATTCTATAGTATACAAAATCAGGCTATTTGCAGCCTATAGCTATATGTACAGTATTTATGTAAGATTGAATGCAGATGCTTACATGAATGGACAGGCACAGTTGTGATATTTTGAAAACTGAATTTGTTAGTGGAGGAGGTTTGTCGTTTAGTGGAGGCGCTGTCACCCTGGTAATGACCCCTCACTGCCTTTCAGATCGACTTCTATAAACATCTTCTGCGCTGGAGTGAAAAGGTGACACGCACACACTCACACTGCCACTGCGATCTGGGACATCACAACCTTCATTCTTCTTAGCAATCACGTTTGTTAAAGTGAAAAAAAAGTTGAAGTTCCACTGAGTGCCACAGGAAATCCCTCATTCCACTGGCCATCACTCTTTAACTCCTCCCACTACCGAAGTGTGTGAGTCCATGTGAGATCTGCACTGCTTTTGTTTTTGTTAATTTTTGGATCCAGAGGACCTGTGCAATTTGTTGGCACTTTATTTTGTTAGAACTTTATCCGGGATCAATACAGTCACCTGTGTCTGTAAGGCGGTGCGATCAGCCAGAATATGTTAAACATCGTGCTTGTCCGAAAAAGTTTCTGGCTTTATTACCGGATCCAATGAGGTACTGGAGGAATCTGAAACACTTCCTTTTATTGTACCCTCAAGAACCACTCATTGTCCAATGATGGCGATGAAGTTTCCTTAAGGGGTTAAGGGGTTTTGAAGTTTTGCACAATGGCGATTGAGGGAAACATCTTCAGATTTTGATAGGGGGCACAAGTCAAATCGTTCCTAATGGAATCGAGCCTAGGTGTTGAAAGTCTACTTCCTGTTGTCTAGCTTTATGATGAGTCTACATTGGACTACAGACTGGTGTTCATCAGCAACATTCCTTATTACAACAACTGGATGAATACCATCCGTAAAGGCCTCCAGAGGACCGGAGGAGTCACGCTCTTCCTGCAGCTGATTGGCAAGGTACAAACATGCACTTCCTGATCTGTTCTACCTAATTTGCTTAACACATGGCAACCTGAAACATTTTTTCATGTGTGTGTGCGTGTGTGTGTAGATATTTGTAGAATTTGTCACGGTGGAGGATGCAGACCGATTCGGTGTCCGGCTGTCCAAATCCCCGCTGGCATGGAAAATGAATATCTCGCGTCCTGGTACGTGACACAACAGCACCGCCTAGTGGACATCATGCAACAGCACCCCACCTAAACCTCATGCGCTTGTTAATGTCTTCACACTGCAGATAGCATCCTCTACTCTAACCACTGTCTCCACACTGTAGATATCAATCCCCCACTCTACACATACTGTCTTACACTCTTCTGCCCCTCTGCCAACATCCACACTGACCACCTGCCTGGAGGAGATAGAGGCGTGGATGAAGCTCAACTTCCTACAACTTAACAGCCATAAAACGGAAGCCATCCTTATTGGCACGCCACATCAGCTCCGCTCCCCCACCATCACCAATATCACCTTCTCTGGCAAAAACATCCCCCTTTCCACATCCGTCACCAACCTCGGTGTTAAAATGGACCCACAACTTAATTTTGACACCCACATCAAACACCTCTGTAAGACAGCTTTATACCACCTCAGGAACATCGCCAAACTCCGCCAATCACTCACCCTGGCTGATGCAGAGAAGCTCGTCCATGCCTTTGTCTCCTCCAGGTTGGACTACTGCAATGCACTCCTCATTGGGATCCCTGGCAAGAGCATCCAGAGGCTCCAATACATTCAAAACAGTGCTGCCAGGGTCCTGATGAGGGTGCGCAAGCATGACCACATCACCCCCATCCTGAAATCACTGCACTGGCTCCCTGTCTCACTCAGAATTGAGTACAAGGTCTCCCTCCTCACCCACCAGTGCCTTCACGGACTTGCCCCCCTCTACCTTCAGGAACTCCTCACCCCCCCGACAAACTCACGTACACTCCGTTCAGGATCCACTCACACCCTCCAAACCCGACATACGAAGCTGTGCACCATGGGTGATCGGGCCTTTTCTGCTGCTGCCCCTAGACTATGGAACGCCCTCCCTGACCACCTGAGGGCTCCACAGACTACAGCTCTTTTTAAACGGAACCTCAAAACCCATCTCTTTAAAAGAGCATTTAGCTAAACTTTCTTTGAGGTTCCCCCTTTTTAATAGTTTTTTGGTATTTTTTTCTCTGAAGCACTTTGAGATTCTTGAATATAAAGTGCATTATAAATAAAATGTATTATTATTATTATTATTATTACACTGTAGATGTCCATCCACCATTCTAAATATTGTTTCTTCACACTACAGATATCAATCCGCCACTCTAAAGCTGTGTTCGAAATGATCCCCTATCACGGATATAGTGCACTATATAGGGTGCTCGCCATTTTGTAGTGGTGTTTGAATTCTCAGCGGTTAATTTCATGCACTATATAGTGGACTTAACCAGAGAATGTCTAATATGAGGAGAATAGGCACTCCCTAGTTAGTTCCGGTTTTCTTGACTGGTTGCAGTTATAATCTCTATCCACGCGGGGCGCTCGCAGGCGAGTGCAGAATGAATGGGAGCCTATGGGGTTTTACCCTCAGAATCCACTTTTCTCACAATGTAATTTTTTGTCAAGTAATTTGAAAGTTGTGTTCAAAAGATGGGGCTAAGATAATAAACTCAGCTGAATATTGCATTTTTTAAGGTCGCGTATCTGTTCTAAAAGGCGTTAAAAAAGACATCGTCATACGGTCAGAGGTACTGCTTTACGGCAGTGTCTGAATCACTTCGGCATTTCCGCATCATGAGCTGTGTTCGAAATCGTTCCCTATCACGGATATAGTGCACTATATAGGGTGCTCGCCATTTTGTAGCGGTGTTCGTATTCGCAGTGATTAATTTCATGCACTATGTAGTGCACTTAAAATACCCAAAATGTGAGTGTACATACGATGTACCCTACATGTTACTCCCGTATACCACAATGCAATGCGGTCGTGTTTTTCCGGAGGAGAAGAAGAAGCTGAATAACCGCGAAAACGAATACATTTAATGATGGAGTCTACGGCTCCATCATTTCGTTTAGAACTGTCAACAATTTATTTGGGATTTAACTAGAATATTTAACATTCAAAATTAATGCATAAAAACTTGAACAAGGAAATATAACATTCAACATCAATATAACCTCCAGCTTTACTCGTGAGTGCCCGGTTTGTTGACATGAGAAAAATATATGAAAAATATATAGGGAATAGTGAGTGAGTGAATAGGGAACGATTTCGAACACAGCTTAAGTGTGTGTGTGTGTGTGTGTGTGTGTGTGTGTGTGTGTGTGTGTGTGTGTGTGTGTGTGTGTGTGTGTGTGTGTGTGTGTGTGTGTGTGTGTGTGTGTGTGTGTGTGTGTGTGTGTGTGTGTGTGTTTGTATGGTGCCTACCCCTGTGTTTTAAATAAAGGTTGATAATATATCCCCGCAGGCTTCGACCAACACGAGGCACGGCTTGAAGATGCGTTCTTGATGACGGTGTTCACCCCGAACGTATTCTATCCCACCCTGTCCCCCCAGTTCTATACCCCTGGTGAGACCCCTAACTATCCCTGCTGTTCTCTGATCTGTAAGTGGACTTACATATTTTTTAGCCTCGGGCTCCATTCGACCCACGCAATTCAAACCTCCTGAAAATTATTGAAATTGTTAACCAAGGTTATGTGTGAGGTACTTTGTTTCTTGCTGGCTACCTTAATAACACTTAACTTAAACATAATCAACAGAATATGAGATTTTTTTTTTTTAATGATTTAATAATGTAACGGTCAGGTTGATTCTGATCTTTCTATTATTGGATAGTTGGAGGGGGAATCTTTGATTATTATTATTTATGACAATTAAGATCACGTGTTTCTTAATATTAAAGGGATGGTTCGGAGTAAATTTACCCTTAAGTCCTTTGTACCATAACGTCCAGCCAAATGCCACCTCAGAAGCTTTTTCTTTTTTTTATTAAAGTGTAAGGAAAAAGCTAGTGAATTCAACCCTCCTTAGAAATGTGTTGACAACTGAAATAATTCAATTATTTCAGATGTCAATTCATTTCTATGGAGTGTTGTACCCCACCTACAGTTACCAAACGAGCGAGTCTGTTTCGGCGCCTCCTCCTACGTAGGACGGTGGTACATTTGAATATTACCTCCCACTTCCTCAGCCGCCTCCAATCAGAGCATAGTTAAGATTTTGTGGACCAGCGGACGAGCGCTGGGCGGAGATGTTCGCATTTCAGAAGCAGGGATATTCCATACAAAAATAGATGTCTGATTCGTCAGTTTGCCATGTGACAGGGAGCCCGCCAGAGCTGCCGGACTGCCGCCAGAGCCTTTGCGGCAATCCGGCAGTTTAGCTCCGGGAGAACAATCCCTTTCTCCTCCAATGTCGCGGTTCAATCTGGACTTCAGAGAGTCAAAGCCAAAGTTCCTTTCCCCCAATTCTTATCAACCATGGCTGAGATAACCCCCACTAGAAGTCTTTATTTGTTGTGGAAATACCAGAGACGTCAGACGCAGTCTTTATGATTCATAATATCATCCGATGCGCACATATCTTTTGGCCGTGATATTGGATATAATATTATATAAATACCTATATATTATATTATATAGATATAGAGCTCCGGTAGTCCTCAAACGGCAATAATCACTTCTCATCCATGCTGTGGTTCAGTCTGACAGCTCATTGGTCAATGGGTAGCAGCTCATTTGCATTAAAGCTACAGACACCAGAAACAGCGCACTCTGAAGGGCGCAGAGGGAAATTGCGGTAGGTAGGATTTTTTTTTCCTAAAAGGTATTTCTAGCAAACGGCTTACAAACTTTACAATGCCTCATTTTATGAGTACAGACCCTGTTTGTACTACTGACGAAGTGTGGTAACATTCCAAGCATTATTAGTGGGCTAATTTACAAGATACAGGACAGGTTCCATTAGCGCAGGTACTCAGCAAGTCGACTGAAAACTCTTAACTTCACCAATGTTCGACCAAGGGATAAAAACTGAGGGGTTATTTGGCTGGATGTCATAGTGCAGAGGAACCAAGGGTGAATTTACTCGGAACCATCCCTTTATTGATAATTATCTTTGTGTCAAATATTGTTTATGGTTATGACATTCAAGCCAGCCTCGTGTGTGTTGATTCATAATAATGATAAAGAAAGCCAACCGGGCTGTATGGACTCCTGCTAATATTAATGATTAACGTCGCTATTGTCTGACCTCTCAGCACACAGGACGGTGAACGGACCAGAAGACCTTGAGGTGAGTCGGTCCGTCTGTCTGTCAGCAATCATCAATGCAACAATTAAAAAAATAATTCCCCATTAGGCCCTAATTTGACCTTTTATTCAGACTGACGATGTTATGGCGCGTTTCCACTGCAGGGTGCGGATCGGATCGCAAAGGTGCGGATCGGGTCGCGTTTCCAACGCCAAAAGTGGGCGTGACCCGGATTTAGCTGTACCCGTTTTGGCCTCGTTTTCAGGACTCCTCCGTTGGGGTACTGAAAACGAGACGAGACGCCTGAAAGGGTCCCGGGAAATTCTAGCTACACACCCCCTCCGTTGATTGGTCGACAGAATCATCACTTCCGGGTGACGCAGGGATAAAAACAAACTAACAGTAGCCTCGAGGTATTATTCTTTACAATTAACATGTCGCGTAAAATGCTTGCTTGGGCGAACAAGGAGGTGGAGACGTTCGTCTGCATTCTTGGGGAGGAAGACATTGTTTACGATGTTTACGTAGCTGCCGCGGCGATCAACATCCGGCCTACCACAAAGGGTACTGTCGGCAGTGGAAACGCAACCTCGGAACTGAGCTGGGCTATACCGCCCCCTCCCTACCGCACCTTTGCGATCCGATCCGTTCCTCACCCTGCAGTGGAAACGCAGCATTAGTCTCTGTTGGGGCAGTGTGCAAACACCTCTAATTATTTTATTCTCTTAACTGGACTGAAGTGGGCGGAAACCAATTTGATTAAGCAGAAGGTAGTCATGGTGACAGGGCTGGCGTTCGGCACCTACCGCCACATGGACCTCGTGGATAAGGTGTGGCCTTACTTCGTGGAGAAGGACATCAGCCGTGTGTACTACTCCGTAGTGATACTACCTCTGCAGAGAAGGGTACGCACGCACACCCACAAACTGTGTTTCGATGTCATGAAAGTCCTTATTATTATTATTTTGTCCTTGCCTCCTGTCCGCCATTCTTTTTCCGTCTTGCCTCCTTTCCATCCTCTAATGTCTCCTCCTATCTCCTTCTCTTATTTTACCTCCACTCCCCCTCTTCTTCTCTTTCCTCCTCCCCTCTCTTCTCCTCCTCTCTCCTCTCCAGGCCTTCATCCACTTTGACGACACTTTGAAGTGCAAGTTGTTTGTCTCTGATTTCCTCCACAAGCCGTTCACTATGGGAGGATCTGACCTCACCCTCCACTTCCTCCTGGACCATCTTGAGCCCTGCACCTCAGAGGTATACACAGAGAATACAATCTGTAATTATGCCTGGTTGATGTACTGCCATGACATTGTGTGTGTGATGCCATGACAAGTTATTTATGTGATGTCATGACAGATTATGAATGTGATCTAATCGACAGATGATATATGCTCTCTTTGCAGCTGCCATTGTACAACAGACTGCTGGGATGGACCAATGTGGTATGTTTTTAGCGGCTGTAGCAGTCTGTGTGGTGGTAAAGCAGTCTGTGTGGTGGTAAAGCAGTCTGTGTTGGTAAAGCAGTCTGTGTTGTGCTACAGCTGTCTCGGAGGGCTTGTCACCAGGAGCAGCTGATACTGAAGGAGATGGATTTCTGCAGCAGGGATGTGCTGAGGGGCATCTTTCACCACATGATAAGGAACACCAAATGGGTTAGCTGCCTAGTCCTCGCCAACCGGGTACGTCTCGCTGTGGTCCTACTGGACGGGTAGAAGGGTTGGGGGAACGGTAGGGGGACGGTAGCATAGAATAAACTACGGTATGAATCTGACCTACAATTTCGGCCAATGAATTTCGGAATTTCGGCCAAAACCGTTCAACCTGTGTAGAGCAAAATTCCTCCTTCCAAAAGAAGGAGAAAAAAAGCAGTTTTGAATATCTGCCTCTTCTGACATCACTAGTGGGCATGTCCACCTAGATCAGGGATGGGCAACTTTCATGATAAAGAGGGCCACAATTCTTCATCATCACCATCAGAGGGCCATGTGACTGTGCACTTCAACTAGACGTAAACTGAGAGAAGCTACACATTTTTGAATTTGTTGGATATGATTTCCTGTATTCTGGTCCATTTTGGGGATGGCCACTATAACCTATGTATGGTATGTTGATTGAACCAACATACATTCATTTCATGTTTTCCATGCTCAAACAGCCACATGATTGGTTAGTATTTTGATCAGTGCAAAGGGCTCACATACATCATTATTCAATGATGTCACAAAACTGAAAAACAGTGGCCAACATTAAGTGCAACAACTCAATGATCTCAAACCCAACAAGCATGATATTCACTTCAGGGCAGCTGTAGTTGTAGTGGCGACTTAAGTGGAAATCTTTCATGACTGATATCGCTTCTAAGCAAACTAGACACATGGGTTTGCCTTTGAATTCTATGAACAGATACTCTGCTTTTCCTCTTTCCTAACAAAGATTTCTGTAACTCGATTCTTTTTTTTTTATTAATTTTTTTATATTAAATAAAAATTATGTGCGGGCCTTACTGAGTGAGGATGCGGGCCATATGCGGGCAGCGGGCCGCCAGTTGCCCATCCCTGACCTAGATGTATGACGGATAGATAAGCAATGTTTGCTACAGTCATCTTGGTAAGAGGCAGATTTTCAAAACGGCTTGTAACGGCTAATCACACTCACACCTGGTGGTTTATAGTGTCACAAAAGAGCAGGGCTTCTAAAAAGCACAAATTCGACATAAAAAGTTTGTCGTGTGGAGGAAGGATACAACCTTGTCGTTGATCCGTTATATGGCGGCCCTGATCTGAAGCGAAGGCACACAGAGATGTTGGTAAAAGAAGATCATAGTTGGGCGGTTTCCTTGTGTTCTAGCCCCTCCCAGTGCGATACAGTGGTATACAACATGTCATCATTTTAATTTATACCTATCGTATATATTTACGCAATATCACATGAGAGGGAGCAGTGTTGTCGCTCTATAGTGCTGATATAGAGCGACAACACTGTGACCTGTTGTATTTGCTTTTATACAACAGTTATACTAGTTAAATGTACTGTTAACAATAATTATTGACAATATATTTTGATTTGTTTGATCATAAAAACGAATGATCTTGCTTCTGCCAACAAAAATAGATCCCCACTGAGCGGACTGTTGCCGAGCAACGTATAAACAAATCACCAAACAGTTTAAAGCCCACACCGTTTGCCTTAAGGTGTTGGCTTCATTTTTGCTCCTCTCCAACCTGTCAAGCTCAGACGCTGACATTGGGGCACATCTGGAGTCTCGATTGTGCATCCAATTAAATGTTATATTTGGGAATATATCCATCTGTAGGCTACGGCGCAAAGCTGGTTCAGGTTCGGTCCAAGGTTACAGTTTATGTCAGTTAAAGTAAGTTGGTTACAGCTGGAATGCGGAGTGATTTTGACAGTTGGTTTACAGTTTGGTGAACAGTCCGAGTGATGTTAAGTTGCATGTTAACGACTGCACGTGCGCGGGAAGAGGGGGAGCTGTTCTTTGGGTGAATAATGGCGGCAGCCATGGTTCTGCATGTAATATGCTAACATTCAGTAAGTTTAAACTCGATCAACTGTCGTTACGGTCATTGATCCACAGTTGGACTCTCATATCAGCACTCGAAGAACGTCTCTTGTCCAATCAAATTACTCGCTCAGAACCACTGTTTGTATAATGTATAAATACATTTTCATAGTATATCACTTTAGGAGGTAGATGGGTATGAGTCGGGTACCTACAATGACATCAAAAACGTGCTCTCTCTCTGTAGGTGGTGGTCCTGCTCGATGGTCCTCGATCTGATATTAGCTTGAGGACCAAAGTGTTAAATAAGCTCAATTTTAAAAAGGGGATGGCTCAATATGGGTATGTGTTTTCATTCCTTGCCCCCATCTTAGCACACCGACATAAGATTTAACATGTTGTCTATAGGTGAGTTTGAGTGTGTCTGTATATTAAATAAATAAATTGTCTCTCCTACAGGACCAATCAGGAGGTTGTAGACAAAGTGTGGAAATCGTGAGTCTCTTAGTCTCCTTATCGATTAGAAACGTTGTCAACATCTTTCGGGTTGCAGACTTTTGCAGTCACTGAAAGCTGATCTAACGATACCATTTTGTTATTTTAGGGTAAGCGATTTCACGTCAAGCATTCAGAAAATAGATGTCAGGACAGTGATCAACAGTCCCCAGCATGCCAAGTCTGGCAAATCGCCACCGGACACACCCGTGCCTGGCCCCTCAGGTCCTGGCCCCTCAGGTCCTGGCCCCTCAGGTCCTGGCCCCTCAGGTCCTGGCCCCTCAGGTCCTGGCCCCTCAGCGCCTGGCCCCTCAGGTCCTGGCCCCTCAGAGCCTGGCCCCTCAGCGCCTGGCCCCTCAGGTCCTGCTCTCCTAAGCCCCGTGGCCCCTGCAGAACTCTGCGCCTCAAACCACGACCAGGACGTGCTCCCGGGCTCCGGCCCCCAGCCTCCAGCCCTGAGTCAGGAGATGTACCTCTTCTTTGCTACGGCCATCCACCAGCATCGCCAGGCCAGAGTCGGACAGGAAGTGAGACGAGATGAACAGGAAGTGAGCCGAGATGGACAGGAAGGCATCCAGAGAGAGGTGCGGTCTCGTCCTAGCTCTCTTGTCTCCAGCATAGGGGCTGTGTTGAGGTGTTGGTTCTAAGGCCACAGTATCGATAAACTCAACTGACTTGGTGCTGCTATCGGTACTGGAGAAATTAAGTAGATACACTTTATTTTAATTTAGGCTAGGTATTACATTGCGCTAGTTATATAAATCGCCTGCAGATGCAATTTTGTTCTTCCAGAGTCAGTCCCGATTATGACAATTAAAGAAAATTATCTGATTAAATCGTTAAAATCATACCGATTGCCATCCCTAGTCAGGGCTCAGACGCTTTCCTCTCTTTGGAACCAGCAGGTCTCAATGGACTTCGACAAGACCACCTCCTCATCTACGTCTAGTGGATTGGAGTCCAACTCTTCAACGACAGCCCACTCCTCATCCTTGTCTGGAGCCACAGTGTCCTCCTCACATCTCCCCAAGTCCTCATCTTCTTCAGATCTGCACAAGTCCTCCTCATCTTCTTCAGATCTCCACAAGTCCTCCTCATCTTCTTCAGATCTCCCCATGTCCTCCTCTTCTCCTACTTCTTCTTCTCTCCCTCCGGTCGGAGTAGTCCCTTCCTATTCTGAACAGAACACACAACAGAGGAAGTGTGAAGAATCTCCTGCCCAGGTGTCTGAGGCTTTTGACACAACACACACTCCATCGCCTACCAGCCAGGAAGGGTCACGCATCACTACCACGAACGAGGCGGAGTCTCTTTCTGCCTGTCCACCAATCAGAAGGAAGGAGGAACTAAGTGAAGCAGCCATGGTATGTGAAGATGACGTGAAGAGGCCTGGCCACATGATGGCAGCAGAGACCTCTGCAGTGAAAAGTGCAGCATCACTGACAGGAAAGGATGTCTTACACACTGATCCATGTCGAGAGGAAGATGGGAAGAGAAAGGCCCAGCAAGAGTTAACCCTCACAGGAAAGGATGTGGTTGTCTCTCCCAGCGAAGACATGAAGGAGAACAGAGTAGAGGTCGATGAAACACAAGAGCAGCTGGGTGATGAAAAGACAAGCGACCAGATGCTCCATTCGTGGCCAGAGTGTGATGAGGAGACGCCACATCAAACCCCGGTCCAGGCTGAGACACCAGGCCTCCCTGACCCTGAGAGCCAGACCTCTGAACCCCAAGAGGAGGAAATGTTGGCCAAAGTCGCTGATGAAGCTGAGCCATTCCAGGAGATCCCAGAGCACGAAGAGACCATTTTGGAAGAGGGGAAGGTGACAATTGTAGAAGAACAAATGCCTTCTGTGAATGAAGAAACCCCATCGGTAGTTTCGGAGGCAGCTGATGCATCACTCAACGGTGCATCGACTGAGGAAGGAGACACCAACAGGCTCATGGACTGTGTTGAAGGATCTCCTCCCAAAGAGGAGAAGCAGAAGACCAAGGAAACCCAAGAGGAGGAGCAGAAGACCAATGAGCAGAGCATCAAGGAGGATCAGACCAACAAGGAGAAGAACAGCAAGGAACCCTCAGAGAAGGAGCAGGGCAACAAGGAGCAGAGCAACGAGGCCCACAAATTCAACAAGGGGCCCGCTGTAGAGGAGGGTGCCCCTGAGATGGTTCAGCAACGATCTAGGAGAGGTCATCCCAGTCCAGTGCCGCCATCGACCAAGCCGCTGTCCACCAAACTCGCCACCAGGCACTCCACCCCCTCCATGAAGAGGGAAAGCCCTGGGGAGCTACCAGTGGAGAAGGCAGTCTCTGTAGAAGTGGAAGCCTCCTCCTCCCCCCGGGGAGGTGAAAACCCTTCCTCCGGGGCCCGCCTCCCCCAAGGTCACCCCCATCCAAAGGAAGAAGAGGTAGAATACCAGGTGACGGACTCTGTGGAAGGTGAGGTGGTCGAGGGAGTCCAGCTCCCCACCAGGAGGAAGAGGGGAAGGCCAACCAAACAGACGGCCAAGAACGTCCGGGTGAAGAAGGAGCAGCCCACTGCCCCGGTAGCAGAGGGGGGCAAGAAGCCAGAGGAATCGTTAGAAAACCAGGGCGGTCCAACCAGGAAAGAGACCAAACCCCAGGAGGCCCCAGAAGAGAAGACGAGGGGCAAGGAGGATGGTGCAGAAGAAAGCCAAATGGCCGACATAGTGACCCCAAGCAACCCCAAACCAAGGGTCTCCGGCGAAAGGGTCAGTTTGGAGGAGGTGGCTACATACCAGGTACTGGACTCTGTGGAGGAGCTGGAGGTGAAGGAGGGGCCACCCGTGACGAGGGGCACTAGGGGCAGAGGAAGGAAGGCCAAAACCCCTACGAGGAAGGAGTGCAAGCGGAGTCTAGAGGAAACCGTGTTTGAGGTGTTGGATTCCATCGGGGGCGACGTGTTGGAAGACGCGCCAGCGCCAGAACAACCAGGACGACCCCGACGGGGGCTAGCGAATAAAGACCCAACGCCTGAAAAAGATGGAAAGGTAGTACCTGACGACACTCCTGAAGGAACGCACGGCAAGCAGGAGCAAGTCAAGAAGGAAGAGGAGGTGGCCCGTCCAGTCATGGAGGAGCCACAAGGTGACGAGCAGCCTGCTGCCGGAAAGAGAAGGAGTGGACGAGGGAGGAAAGAGGAGGTGGTTGTCTCTGGGACCTCCAAAATGGACGCCAAAGAAGGTCAACAGAGGGTGAAGGAGGAGGAGGTGTACCAGGTGGTGGACTCCACCGAAGACGACCCCCATGAGGAGGAGCACTTCGACCCCCCCGGTCCAAGGAGAAGGAGCCAGCGGAGGGACCCAGCACCGGCCGTGACCAGAGCCCCCAGAAGGCCTGCTTACTCCACCCAGGGGGAGGAGCCTCTGTACCAGGTGGTGGACTCAGTGGGGGGCGAGGAGGAACCGGCTCCAGTGGAGGAACAGCCGCCAGGGTTAGAGCCTAGGAGGGGGGAGAGAGGTCGTAAGGTCGCGGGGAGCGACTCCGCGACAGAAGACAAAGCGGCAAAGAAGATGAAAACCACGGAGCAAACCGTAACGCCCAAAGTAAACGAGGGTGTTGGAGCAAAGAAGGTGATGGACGGAAGGAAGAAGGAGAGCCAGGAGCAGGAGGAGAACGCTCTGGTGAGTCTGGATGAGGTCAGTGAGGAAGAGGAGGACTACCCCGATGATTCAGTTGAGGAGGAAGAGCTGGGGAAGAGGCAGACAGTCGAGGAGAGGCGGAGAGAGGAAGAGGAGGAGGAGGAGGAAGAGGAGAGGAAGCTGGGAGAAGGAATGGCGGGGCTGGTGACCCTGGATGAGGTTGGAGAGGAGGAGGGGGATGAGGAAGAGGTTGGTCCTGGAGGAGAGGAAGAGAGTGGAAGAAGAGCGGGGGGGATCACACAAGAAGAACTGCAGGCGTTGGTCACTCTGGACGAGATTGTTGAGGAGGAACAGGAAGAGGACGAGTCAACACATTCAGAGCCCCTTCCAGACGACCAATCAGAGGCCAGGTTGAATACTGAGGTGAGAGAAAAGTGAACTTGTGTGCAGATAAAAAGTTTGTTTATATCTATGTATTCAGGATGATAGGGATTGCATAACAGGCTCTTATTCTGTCCTTCACTCCCCCTCCGTCCCTTGATCAGACGGTCTGTGATGAAGAGCAAGCGTCTTCCTCCATCGTTGGTGAATGTAAACAAAGCGAGGAGCAAGCAGGTGAGTGTTTCAGTTCTTGGCCCATTCCATTTCAGAGGATTTGATTGGCTGATTGTGATGGAGGATAGTGCTGCCGTGTGTGGAGGTTGTGACCTTTGAGCGTGTGTCCCACAGAGGAGTGTGTGAGCTTCGTGACCTTGGACGAGGTGGCATACGAGGAGGAGGAGGAGACACAGCCACACAGCAAAAGAGGTAGACAGGCTACAGGTAAACCTCACTCACACCGGGATTCCACCGGACACGTTACGGCAACGTTACGGCTGCGGCACGTCTTGGCCGCGACTTTGCCCTGCTTGCATTTCCACCGGGCGCGTTACGGCAGCGCAACGCTGCCTTGCGAGCCAGCCGTATTCCCGCGAGATCACGAGATCCCGCGATAATCCTAAACCTAATGTACTCACCTTCCACTCCCAAAACTACTGCAATTAAATGCCACGCTTTGTCCTTATAAAAAGGATGATTTGAGACCCTTTGATTGACTGACTGCTGACCTGGTGCCACCGGTCATGACGTAATAATGTTGGCGTTTTATTTATTGTGTTTTATTTTGAAAATTTAGCGGAATGCTCTATGGCTTTTACTTTTTCACTTCCTGCCCTGATCGATCTGCTCTGTTGAAATTGACGCGGTTCAGCAGCGGCTCGCGGCAAAAATAGGAATGCTACGGAATGATAGCGCTGCGGCGCGGCACGCCGCTCCTGGGACGCTGCTGAGACGTTCCGCAGCCGCGCCCGGTGGAAATGGTCTCATTGATTAGAGTGGAACCTATCTGCTGCGGTGACAGCGGCCAAGACGTGCCGCTGCCGTAACGTTGCCGTAACGCGTCCGGTGGAATCAGGCCGTCACTCACTCACTCACTCACTCACTCACTCACTCACTCACTCACTCACTCACTCACTCACTCACTCACTCACTCACTCACTCACTCACTCACTCACTCACTCACTCACTCACTCACTCACTCACTCACTCACTTATCTTCCAACATGGCTCCTCCTTTTTTTTCTCCAGAGAGGAAATGCACCGGGAGAGAACAGCAGCAACAACAACAACAACAACCACCAATGGCTAAACCCTCTGGAGAGGAATCCCCGCCCATCCCGGCTCACGCTACCTCCCTATTGGCCAGCGAGCCCGGGGCTGTTTTGAGCGTCAAAGGAGCAGAGCCAATGGCAGAAAGCCCCGCCCGGGATGGTGAAGAGACTGGGTCGGAGGAGACGAGGCTTCTGAGAAAAGGTACATCTCTCTCTTCTTAATAAATTACCCAATATTGTGCCTTCAAAATAAAGGCGTCTGTGGAGTGCAATAAATGAGGAGATAAGAGACAAATATGCGTCGCGTAAGCTTTACTCTCCACTTATACACAATATAAAACTTCACATCAAACGAGAGTGAGGTCAAACGGGGACACCAGGTTAAACCTGAACTGCTATCACATAACCCTTTCCCTTAAAGGTACAGTCCCTTGGTGATTGTCTCTTAATCGTACTTGTGGGTCACCACAAATGCCCCCCCCCCCCCCCAGAATTCACCCAAAAGAACAGAGCCAGACCTAACGGGTACCCCAAAGAGAACACAGGACACTCTAGTGCAAAACAGAACAGACCAGCTCATAGAAGACCCTAGAAAAGTCAACGTATAGGGGGGCGGACCAGGCGGCTAGAACGGCTGCGCTTAACAGGAGAAGAGCAAGGGCAGGGGCAGGTGTCAAGGCTGCCGCAGGGGGGCGCCCTCGCCGCAGGCTTGAGAAGGTCTATAGCCACCCGCTCAGGCCTTCCCCCCATATCCACAACGAAGTTCTGGATAGAAACTAACCCGGGACGCGCAGGGGCTAGCCGTACACCAGTTCGGCCGATGAGACTTGAAGGTCTTCCTTGGGGGCGGAGCGAGGGCCCAGCGTAACCCATGGGAGGCGGTCAGCCCAGTCACTGCCCGTAAGGCTGGCCCTGAGCGCGGCCTTCATGTCACGGTGAAACCGCTCGCAAAGTCTGTTGCTCTGTGGGTTATACGCTGTGGTACGGTGGACCTTCACCCCCGGGACCCCGCCGACCGCAGTCCAAAGCTCCAATGTGAACTGCGGACCCCGGTCCGAGGAAAGGTCGGACGGTGTGCCGAAACGGGCCAACCAAGCCATAATGAACGCCCGGGCCACTTCTGCTGATGTAGTCGAGTACAGGGGAACCACTTCTGGCCACCTGGTGGTCCTGTCCACCATGGTGAGAAGGTAGGTGGGACTACGGGAGGGGGAAAGTGGGCCCACCAGGTCCACATTCACATGGTCAAAACGTCTCTCTGACACTTTGAAGGGTGCCAAGGGGACGTTGGTATGACGAGTCACCTTTGCACGCTGGCACGCCACACAGACAGCAGCCCAGGCCCTGACTTCCCTCCGCAGGCCCGGCCTGACGAACTCGGCCCCCACCAGCTTGGCAGAGGCCTTCACCCCTGGGTGGGAAAGGCCGTGGATCGTGTCAAAGACCTTACGCCTCCAGCCAGCAGGTACCATGGGGCGCGGTTGGCCGGTGGAGACGTCGCAGAGGAGTGTAGCGTTGGCCGCCCCAAACACATCTTCCATGAGCAGCGCCCGGGGGGGCCGTCCTGTAGGCTTACACCTCAGAGTCTGCAGCCTGATCCTCTGCCATGGCTGTGTAGTCGAGGCCCAAGTGGACGGACCCAGTAACCACCCGGGAGAAGCAGTCCGCTATAATTGTCTTTGTCTTTGCCGGCCATGTGCTGAATGTCAGTGGTGTACTCGGAGTTGGTGGAGAGCTGACGCTGCTGTCGACCAGACCATGGCTCCGAAGACTTGGCCATGGCGAAGGTCAGCGGCTTGGGGTCAATGAAAGCCGTGAAGCGACGGCCCTCCAACAGGAAACGGAAATTACGGGTGGAGAGGAAAAGAGCCAGGAGCTCCCTGTTGAAGGCTCTGTATTTCCTCTAGTTGTCACGGAGCTTCCTGCTGAAAAAGGCCAGCGGTTGCCAGGCTCCGCCCACCAACTGTTCACAGAAAGCCCCCACGGCATAATCAGAGGCGTCCGTAGTAAGAGCAAAAGGGGCGGTCTGAGACAGGTGCGCCAGCAGAGCAGCCTTGGCCAGCGTGGTCTTGGCAGCATCGAAGGCATCCGTCATCTCTGGGGACCAATCCAACAAGTACGCCGGCCTCCTGCCCCGCAAGGCGTCGTACGAGGGTCGCTTGAGTTGGGCCGCATGGTGGTAGAAACGGTTGTAGAAGTTCAGCATGCCCAGGAACTCCTGCAGGGACTTCACATTGCGTGGGCGTGGAAAATGGCGACGGCGTCCACCTTGGCAGGGAGGGGAACAGCCCCCTGTGGGCTGACATGGTGGCCGAGGAAAGTGATGGGCAACCTGCCAAACTCGCACTTAGCCGGGTTGACGAAGAGACCATGCTTACTGAGCCGAACGAACAGCTGCCGTAAATGCGTCAGTCGTCTGCGGACGCACTGTCCACGAAAATATCGTCCAAGTAAGCAAGTCCATGACGCGCTGAAACGTCTGCGCCGCATCCTTGAGGCCAAAAGGCATCCGTAGAAATTCGAAAAGGCCAAAGGGTGTGATGACTGCCGTCTTAGGGACATCCTGCGGGCGGACTGGCACCTGATGGTAACCGCTCACCAGGTCCACCTTCGAAAAGATGGCGGCGCCGGCCAAGTGGGCGGAGAAGTCCTGATCGAGGGTGGTCGCATTGTTCAGGCGACGGAAATCACTACAGGGACACCAACCACCATCAGCCTTGGTCACCATGTGCAGGGGAACGGCGCACGGTGCCGAGGCGCTCCATGGTGGCGAACTCCTCCCTGGCGATCGCAAGCCTGGCAGAGTCGAGGCGCCGGGCTCGTGCATAGACTGGGGGGCCAACCGTGGTGATGTAGTGCTGTAGTGCTAGAGGCTAAGAATGTCGCCCTTCTTAGCCACTGCCGATGAAAACGTGGCCGTGGTGATGGTCAGGAAACACAGCAAGCATTAAATCGGATGGCTTGCTGTCGCCCAGGCCATTCAGGGAAAGCAGGCGGTCTGCCTTCTGCAGCTCCAACAGTTCAAAGAGGTTCAACAGGAACGTTTTGAATGCGTCGTACTTGCCGAAAGCTGGAGGAGCCTCCAACCACGCCATAGCCCTGGCCGTCGTCGAGGCATCTAAGGCCGGTACAACGTGGAAATGCTTTGTAACGTCCTGCGTTATTCCTCACAGCTGGATCTTGAACTCGGCCGTGTTGAAACCACGGCCGTGGGTTGTGCTGCCAAGAGACTGGTGGCAGCATAGATAGCACCGACGTTAGCCGTGACGTCAGCCGCAATGTCAGCCGCAATGTCAGCCGCGTCGCCAGCAGCGGCCAGCACCGCAGCAGCATTTTCACTACCGTCGATGTGAGACATAACCCAGCCGTAATCCAACTTGCGTCGGGGTCACCTATTGTGGAGTGCAATAAATGAGGAGACAAGAGACGGAGATGCGGCGAGTCAGCTCTGCTATAAACCTTCACATCAAACGAGAGTGAGGTCAAACGGGGACACCAGATTAAACAGGAATTGTTATGACATAACCCTTTACCTTAAAGGTAGAGTCCCTCGCTGAATGTCTCTTAATCGTACTTGTGGGTCACCACAGGTGTATGAAAGATTTGGCCCAAAATTTAAGGGTTTGTGCTTATCACCCAGAGTTTAATGGCTGCTAGAAAGTAAAGATAGACATGTCGTCATTTCCTACCACGCCTTTACCGTCTTTCTGTCTGTCCGTCTGTAGCGTCGAGTAAAGCGAAGAGGGAGGAGGAAGGGTTGGAGCCTAAGAAAGTCCGCTCTAACTCTCCCTCCGTTGCCAATGACTACACCCTGCCCGCCTTCAACCCCAACAACCCCCTTGGTGAGAGGAGAGACACACACATTATATCCTTGACAATGACATGTGTACATGTTTGAGGTGATGTTATTATTTTCCCCATCTCTTGATCCGTGCGTCTCTAGGGTCGGAGCATGTGGTTCCTGGGTTCTACTGTAATCTGTGTTCTGTGTTCTACAAAAACGAGACCAGCGCCAGGACACTCCACTGCAGCCGCTTGGGTCACTACAACAACCTGAAGGCAGGCACACCCGTACACGCACAAACACACATACACATGTACATGCACACATAATGGAGCCAGAAAACATCAGTTCCACTATTTAGTGCATCATCCATAGGGGGGGGGACCCCATTGCTCAATTGTGTGCTTAAAGTCAGTTACCCAAACCCTCAAATGTGCTCTTTGCATGTGTCCATCATATTCCCAATAATCCATGTCCAAGAAGCAAACAAGCAAGCAAGCAAATAGTCGTTTTTGGCCCATCAAACCCCCCCCCCCCCTCAGCACGGCGGTGTGAAGGTCCAGGGGTCTCATTTATAAAACTGTGCGTGGTATCGTTACTAAAAGTGTACGTACGCCCAAAAGCCAAGTTTTGCGTGCGCCCAAAAATATTCAGATTTATAAAACCCTGCGTACGCACACCGTACGCAATCTTTGCTTTATAAATTACAGAGTGCCTACAAGTGTGCGCAGCTGAATCAGCTTCACGGTCCGCCCTGTACACGCCCCTTTTTAACCATAAATGGTCAATGCCCATGACCTCATGAATGCGATCTGCATATAAAAAAGACTTGGATGCAAGTATTATGTCTTGCCGGAAACCAATGGCAGAAGGACTGAGAAAAACAAAAAAGCTAGGGTTACGGTAATAAGACTGACCGAGAACACCTTGGATAATCAGTTTGTAATCACCCACGTAAAATGTTCTTGAACATAACACCTTTTTAATGCCTGATTTGTCATGAAAAGCATCAAGAGTAATGGACAACGATTGTGATGAGGGTGGCTTGGTTTTCCACCCTTGGGATTTAAATGACATTTGATTATGTGTTTACACTAGTGTCACATAAAAATATTATGTCATTGACACATGTTGGACAGATGCTTCATTCCATGCAGTCGCGCCGTCAGTGGACAGTATGGAGTGACGGGAGTAAATATTGAGAATTTTTTTAATTTATATTCTAAGGAGATGTGTCTGGAGTTATAACTGAGAAATAACGCAGTTGACTTAAATTATTCTGATTACATAGATTTAACGCATGATACGGGTTGAAATTAAATTTATGAAGGGCGATGATAAAACATAATCGTTCTTCTGCCTCTACAATTCTTCTGTCTGACTTCAGTTCACCACCACACCATCTGTGTCTCCCATTCTCCACCATGCGTACTCATGGGTCAGAGTTTACTTAGGGCTGCGCACATTCTCCCGTCAAGTTGGTATTTTATAGATCACAACCTTGGTGTGGAAAGTCACGTACGCCAATTTCAGCCCCGTTTAGTGCGTACGCAACGGTTATAAATGAGACTCCAGGCCTTTTCAATAGCGGCTACTGCTGTTGCTGCCGCAGAAAGTTTCAACACAGGGAAAACTGAGCGATAGGGCAAAATCTGTCCGTGTTCATGTGGGCGGCAACCGCTTCGTGGTCAACAGCCGCTTTTGTAACCGCCTCCCCTCTGCCGCCCTTCCCTCATTGAAATGTATGGTGGCAGCGAGTTGCCGCGTGGCGGTGTGAAAGCAGCTTTAAAGGGACGGTAGTCTCTAAAGGGCCCTTGTGTCAGCGTCCTAGTCCATACACGACCAGATAACCCAGTGGCTACCCTACTGACATCCTGTGGGTATTGTAGGATCTGACCTGTCTGGATTACTTCCCCGACCCCTTCTTCTGACCTCAAGTTATGAGTACTTAGCCTGAGAGCTGGTATGATGGTCTTTTTTGAAAGGCCGGGCCGCTGATTGAGCTCCTCCGAAGTGAAGCCTGGAGATTCACCCTCAGCACCTTTAAAGGTGACAGGTGTGAGTGTGATTATTAGCCATTACGTTTTGAGAATCTGCCTCTTCTGACATCACAAGTGGGCGTGTCCATCTCCGTTCATCTATCCGTCGTACATCGAGTAGACACAGCCCATCTCGGAAATGGTCCTTTGAAATCCAAGCCTTTTATGAACCTCTTCCACAACCGCAATGGATTAGCAAGGCCCTACTGTCTTGTTACTTCCTGGTTTATACTGCTTGCAGGAACCTCCCAATCGGGAAATGGCGTCCATAGCAATCGTCTCTAAATTATAGCAGCAGTCTGCTATTGAGAAAGAACTGATCGACCAATCTAAATCAAGGACTCATTCAGCTGTGAAACATTTTTACTCTACTGTCCATACGGTATATTCCTCACCAATAGGGTACTCATAATGTGCTTAGTCTAGACTGTACACATCTTGTCCACATCGGGTTACCGTATTCCTTTCTAGTTCATTCCTTCTTCTGCACAGTAGTGTTTCCCAAAGTGAGCGTTGCTAGGGCACTGCAGAGGGGTGCTGAGCTGGGATGGGAGGGTTCTTCTTAATGCATTCTGGGGAGTGGGAAAAGCTCAGTCGCTACAGTTGGAAATGCTCTGCACACTGGAGCTGTACATTTTGCATTAACATTAACATCTAGGACATTTAGCAGACGCTTTTATCTAAAGTGAATTACAGTTCATCTGTAAGAAAGGGAAAAAAATTATCGCTGTCGGTACAATCTGGATGTTAATCGAACAATCACTTCCAATTACTGGGTTAATGCATTCCCCGTGTTCAACAAAGCTGTTAATACATGACTGGTTAGTTTTTTAGCGCCACACACTAAACTCACTCCTCCTCTTACAGAAGTATTACCAGGGTCTCCAAGAGGCACAATCCAGGAGCGAATCAGGAGGCTCTACTCCTGGCGACGCCCCCAAATGACTAGCCCCGCCCACAAACAAACAACCGTCTTTTCATTGGTTTCACCGGAATATGGGGGAGCCTCGTCTATGTTGTTCAATCATTTTTTATATCGTTTGGAGTGTGTGACGAAGGAGATGAGTTTGTTTGGCGTCAAAACAAAAGGACGATGTGTACTCTGACCGTTCAGAGTACAGAAGAACAGAGGTCTGCACTTCCCAGGTCGTTATTAGACGAAGAGTTCACTATGGAGTAGACTGTGCTGGTCTTACTTTTTACTACTTTTTACAGGAGTCATCATGGTGTGACCACTTTATTAAAGTTCTCTATGTATCAAACTATTTTATGTTTAATGATTTCATATAACAATGTTAAATAAATGTCAACAAAAATGTAATCATTTCTTTCATGAGTTGTTTGTCACTCTCTCTCTTAGTTAGCAGATGATCCATGTTGGGCTTTCACTCAGAATAAATAGACAACTAGGAATACACACACAAATTGTGTTATTTATAATGTATATCTTAATACATGTGTGTGTATACATATATATATATATATATATGTATAGCTTATACATGTTAAATGCATATATATATACATACACATATTACATTTTTATTTAATTTCCTATGAAGTGGTTTGGAGGTGCTTCTGATTGGACAAAGCCCTGGGCCCCGTTTCCCGATGACGATGGATCTTCGCTCGTAAGATCATTCTCCCGATGGATCTTTCGAACCATCGATAATTTCTTTGTTGCGTTTCCCGAAACTCCCCTTAACGTGAACGCGCATTCGCTGCACTCACAACGTCATAGGATTGTAACTGTCTACTGACACAAAATTGTGTTAAAAAGGGTTAAAATATCTCTCCATCAAGGACAACAGCAGAGTAGCCTACGAAAAAAATAGACTGCAATTATATGAATGCTTAAGACATTAAAACACAATTGATTAGGCTTAAGCCGACATATATCAGTCCTAATGCTGAATGCACTGTGCGTTTCACGGCATTTTCTCCCCTGAAATAATTCCATATGACAAAAATTAAAAATAGGCAATGACGTTTGATATAGGCCTACCCTTAACAAATTAGCTGTTTAACATTACCGAGTGTCTGATTGATTGTTAATCATGTGTTGATAGTGTAGTGTTGTAGGCATGACGCATCAAATTAACAATCGTTGACAGGTTTGATTAATTAGTCTCTGAACATAGGCCGATATAGTGCAAGGGACAATGCAGTACATCAGTGCAAATAATGGCTGGGAGACAGCGTGTGCTAGCGCTCCGTGCGCAAGAGGGAGGGAGAGAGGGAGAGGGGTAGAGAGAGGGGGAGAGGGGGAGAGAGGGAGGAGGCGTCCCCGGAGTCGCCTTGTTGCGATCAATGGCCGAATCCGGGACAACTTTGACCCCCTCGAGGTCTACACTGACGCGGCAGTCATACAGCGCTACAGGCTGCCCAGGGAGGCCATCAGACAGCTGCTTGGGGCGATCAGGCAAGACCTCAGACGTGCTACAAGGAGGAGCTTTGCGCTCACATCGCAAGTGAGGCTCTTGGCCGCCCTCCGATTCCACGCCACAGGGAGCTTCCTGCAGGTGGTAGGAGATGGCCACGGCCTGTGAAAGGCGTCAGTGTGCAGATCAGTCCAGGCAGTGACATACAGCCTCCTTCGTCTCGTACCGCGACACGTCCGTTTCCAAAGCAGAGACGAGATGGGTGCGACCCAAGAGAACTTTTTTCGGTCGTTCCGCATCCCACAAGTGGCCGGAGTCGTGGATGGAACTTTGATTCCAATTCTCACGCCCCACGTTGATGGCCACGTCTACATCTGTCGGAAGGGATATGCCGCTGTCAACTACCAGGTGGTGTGCGACCATCAGGGCATCATCCTGGATGTCGTAGCGAGATGGCCTGGAATCACTCACGACTCCTTCGTGTTCCGCGAGTCCTCCATCGGACGGCTGGCTGCAGCCTCCAGGGGAGAGTGGCGGCTCCTCGGAGACAGTGGCTATCCGCTTAGGCCTCACCTGTTCACCCCAGTTGCGAACCCGGGAGACGTCCACGAGGAACAGTACAACGAAGCCCACCGTCTGGCCCGGTGCATTGTCGAGCGCACGATCGGCAGGTGGAAGTTGCGCTTCCGATGCCTCCACAAGTCCGGCGGAGGGCTCCAGTTTGCGTCAGCCAAGTCGTGCGCTGTGATCTGCGTGACAGCAATGTTGCACAACATTGCAGCTGGGGTGGCGTTGGGTGAACCGGACGAGGACGAGGAAGATCCGTTTCGGGACGGCCTCCCGGATTACGCTGCTGGTTTGGAATCACGCCGAAGAGTGATCGCGGCTTTTTTTTAACCCCCCCCCCTCCCCATGTCACTAAACATCCCCGTCAACGTGACCAATCCCCACCATATACCAGCCTTTTGCCTTTCATTTTTTTTTCATTTCTTTCATTATTTTGTATATTTTTTTTAGGTTTTATGAGTAGCCTATGTCACAGTCTGCACAAATCCCCCACTTTCTCGCACACATTTTGAGTGCCCTGCCTGCGCAAACATTTTCTGGACTGTCCCGTTTTATTTTGGCCATTTTAACATCTTTATTAATAAATAAATTAATAATCTTTATTAATCACCAAACTAAGAACATAAAGGCGCAATGCGTTTTAAGAAAACGCATCCAATACACGGAATGTCCGATGGTGACGCCACTGAGGCTATAGTAGGCTAACGATGCTCTTAGCGTCCTACGAGTACCAACGAGTACCCCTGGAGTACTCGTTAGTTACGAGCGTTTTCACGACGTTCGTTACCAACGATGCTTTCGGGAAACGCGGTGAAAACTCTACGATGCCCTTTCGACGCACTTCACGATCCACTTAGGCTAACGACGCTTTCGGGAAACGAGGCCCTGGTACACGTGTGAATGTTTTTTGTACATTTTGTTTGACATGGCATTCGTTATTTGGATAATAACATACCATCTCCCATATGCCCGTCTCTTCTGTTCTTGCTCATTCTCCCTCTAACCCTCCCATCTCCCTAATTGATATGATGGCAGTCGTGCATGCTATAGCATTGTTCCTAGCATCACTTTACTTCATGCGGTGTGTTTGCAGCTGTGTGTTCATACACAGCTCTACCGCCCCTCACTGTGTGTGTCAGTGTAGGAACTGACGTTTTGTGTTGCTCTCAGAAAGTGACTCTGGCTCACTTCTCCCCGGCTCGTCTATTACTCAGAGCGGCTCCTCCTGACATTTATTTAGGTGTTGAGTATTTGCATTAAAAATGTAAACTACATTGTTATATGTATGTATAGATAGATTTTTGCTATATATGTGTACAGATTATATGGTTGGCTGTCTCTATCTCTCTCCCTCGACTTATAAAATGCATCAACAGACAAATTCTGTGTCAGTATACCCAAAGGATTGTTTGGATTGTGCGTGTGTGAGGGAATGTGTGCATGTGAAAGTGTGCATGTGAAAGTGTAGGCTGCAATGATGCTCACTGGGTTATGACTGAAAGCTGTGTGTGTGTGTGTGTGTGTGTGTGTGTGTGTGTGTGTGTGTGTGTGTGTGTGTGTGTGTGTGTGTGTGTGTGTGTGTGTGTGTGTGTGTGTGTGTGTGTGTGTGTGTGTGTTCTCTCTAGTATACATCTCTCTTAGTTAGTCTTCTGTCTCCGTCGCCACGGATACCACTGTATGGTATCCGCCACTCACACAGCCACATACTCTGTGTGTGTGTGTGAGCCATGCTGCGTGTGCTCCTACTCGCTGCAGAGCGGCTTCTGACAGCGGACGATGACATCAGCGATGCCTCTACTGCAGCGCCACCTACGTCGGTAAGGGAGGGCTTACACTGTTGATAAAGTGGGGTTCACTTTGGCTCTCTCTCTCTCTCTCTCTCTCTCTCTCTCTCTCTCTCTCTCTCTCTCTCTCTCTCTCTCTCTCTCTCTCTCTCTCTCTCTCTCTCTCTCTCTCTCTCTCTCTCTCTCTCTCTCTCTCTCTCTCTCTCTCTCTCTCTCTCTCTCTCTCTCTCTCTCTCTCTGTGTGTGTGTGAAGACTGTTGTATTCCATCACGCACCAGGGTGAGTTATAACAACGACAAACCCTGGTTCAGAGCCAAACTCAGGAACCTACGGCTGCAGAAGGAGGAGGCGTTTAGGAGTGGGGACAGAGAAAGGTTTATAGAGTTAAAGTACGCGTTTAGCAAGGCGGTGCGTGAAGCTAAACGTCAGTACTCTGAGAAGCTCCAACATCAGTTCTCAGCCAAAGACTCTAGATCTGTTTGGAAGGGGCTCAAGCAGATCACCAACTACAAACCAACCCCCCCTTGCTACATCAACAACCTGCGCCTTGCAAATGAGCTCAATGTGTTCTACTGTCGCTTTGATAGGCAAAGGGACAGGCCTGACACCATCCCCCACGACACCTTCTCCCAGCCTCATCCCACTGACTCCCCCACCACCAGCTCTACAGGACCTCCACACCTTCAATCCTCTGTGTCCCCCACCTCCCCCACCACAGTGACGTCTCTCTGCCTGCAGGAGTGGGACGTCCACAGGCTCTTTAAGAGTCAGAACCCCCGCAAAGCAGCCGGCCCAGACTCTGTCTCTCCATCCACCCTGAAGCACTGCGACGACCAGCTGTCTCCAGTGTTCACGGACATCTTCAACTCCTCGCTGGAGACCTGTCACGTGCCAGCCTGCTTCAAAGCCTCCACCATCATCCCCGTCCCCAAAAAACCAAGGACCACAGGACTCAATGATTACAGACCCGTCGCCCTGACCTCTGTGGTCATGAAGTCATTTGAGCGCCTTGTGCTGCCCCACCTGAAAGCCATAACCGTCCCACTCCTGGACCCCCTGCAGTTCGCCTACAGAGCCAACAGGTCTGTAGACGATGCCGTAAACATGGCTCTGCACTACACCCTCCAGCATCTGGACTCCCCAGGAACATATGCCAGAATCCTGTTTGTGGACTTCAGCTCTGCATTTAATACGATCCTCCCAGCTCTGCTTCAGGTCAGGCTCTCCCAGCTCCACGTGCCCGATTCCACCTGCAGGTGGATCACGGACTTCCTGTCTGACAGGAAGCAGCGTGTGAAGCTGGGGAAACATTTATCTGAATCCCAGACCATCAGCACCGGATCCCTCCAAGGCTGTGTTCTTTCCCCTCTGCTCTTCTCCCTGTACACCTGGGGCCGGTTGCACCAACTGGGCGTAACTAAGACTGGTCGTAACTGCTAAGTAGGTCTTAGTTACGACCTGGCGTTAGAATGGAACTAACGCCGGTTGCACCAACGGGACTTACGCCTGGTCTTAACTACGCCCGGTCTTAGCCATGCGCGGCCATGTGAATGTTCCATGGTATGCGCATATCACCGCGTTGCTAGGATACCTCGTGACAACAGCTGTTTACTATTTTATTTGACATGCTGTTGGACACCGAAATAAATAATTCATTCGTTCACTCATTGTCATTCATCAATTGTGTTAATGCCTAACAATAAAACACTGCAAACGAATATATAATTAAAATATGTATTTGTAATGTCTGGTTTACGACGAGCAGGCATTTAGACGGGAATGTTTCTGTAGGAGAGATTTGTTTAATGTGTCGGCCTGTATAAAATATATAAAAATAGTTAAAACAACATTCACAACTGATTATAAGTTGAGAACGGACTAATCGGCCAGCGATATCTTCCCGACAGGCAGTCGATCTGTGAACACTGATCATATCGCCGGCTGTGCTTTGAAATGCAGTTTAGCGAAGCGTTGCAAGGATGGTGGTAAAGCTGCATTGGATTGGATGTAATTGCTATAGAAACAGCCTGGAATTTCAACTCTACGCCTGCCCCTGACCAGGCGTAGGATTTACGCCTGGTCTTAGTGAAAAGAACGCTAAGCCCAGTTGGTGCAACCGGCGTAACGGTTAGGTTGGACTTAGAACGCCAAGTTACGACCAGGCGTAGTTACGACCAGGCTTACGCCCAGTTGGTGCAACCGGCCCCAGGGGTTTTCAAAGTGTGAGAGAGTGAGCCCCCCCTCAGAGAAAGAAATTCAGCTGAGCCCCCCCCCCCCCCAATTTTTTTTTATAAATACCTGTGTTTTGAAAGCTATTTTAATTATACTACACATTTCAAACATCTCCGATCATAATTTTAAAACATTTGGAACATATTTTTGAAACATTTGAAACAAATTTTTTAACATATCTTTTAAACATATTTCTGAAACATTACTTATCTTTTTGCGTTTTTAAACAACACAATTTAACAACTTTATCTGAGCATGTTTTAGCTTAACCTTTTTTAAATACATTTGAACATCTTAATCTGTGTAAACCAGTGTTAATTTTGTCAGCTATTTTAGATTTAGTCTTAGTCTTAGTCTTTTGACGAAAATGCTTAGTATATTTAGTCACATTTTAGTCATTGTTTTCCTTTGTAGTTTTAGTCTAGTTTTAGTCGACGAAAATTCCTTACATTTTAGTCAACTTTTAGTCATTACTTTTAGTCAAAATGTTTTCTCTTTTTAAACTAGGCTATATGGACACCTGCTAAGTTGTTCCACTCAAATAGAGTACTAAAGTGAAAACGTTACGTTGTCCTGGCAACCGGATTTTCAGTTCTAAACAACCGAACGAGAGATGGTGTTCTCCATTGCTTCCATATGTTGTTTCTTTCAAAATTAAAATAAATCAATTTCAAGAGGTGAAAATCACTACCAATCGAAAAATATCGAGGCGTTCATGTATTCCCCTGGGGTATTAAAAGGAAAAGTTTGTCAACGTTAGTTTAGTTTAGTTTTTTTTTTAATACGAAGACAATCTATTCTCAATATTACTTACATCATTGGTAAAGCAAACTCACAAATCAATTCGCAAAAAGATTGTTCCTTTTCTATAAAAGGTTTGTGTGCCATAGGATTTCCCCTTGTTAATTTGGTTTGTGTAGAACCGAAAATCTGTTGCTCTCGAAACGTGACGTCACACTTTACTACTCTTGTCTGTTCAGCCTTCAAAACGATAGCTGGTAAATTGTGAACAATGCATTAAACTGTAATCAGAAAACGCGGTTATATGCTATAAACCCGATAGTATCTTGGGAATAAAGGCTGGGACGAATTTCAAAGTCCACCTTATGTTGAAGTCAGAGTATAGACCGTGGCGATTCCCATTGAAACGAATGGCGCGGTGATTTTCTTCAAAACAAGAGCCGGTAAATTGTGAAAAATGAATTAAACTGTAATCAGACAACGCGGTTATATGCTATAGACCCTAGTATATGTGGAATAAAAGCTGGGAAGAATTTCGAATCATGTACAATGCATAACGTTAGCTCATAGCTGAGTGGACCATACCTCCCGTTGCCAAGTCGTAGCTAAGGTCCGTCCTATTTACTGGAGGAGTGAACAGTTGCTTAAGAACCTTACGGGAGTGCACTGATTGGAAAATATCGTGCATTTTGAATGTCCAAATAGCACACCAATAACATTTTCGTCCTGTCTCGTCTCGTCAACGAAAACAAAATGACATTTCGTCATCGTTTTTATTATCACAGATCTATTTTTAGCTCGTCAACGTCTCGTCTTAGTCACGAAAAAAGGTCGTTGACGAACATTTTTCGTCATATTTTTCGTTAACGAAATTAACACTGGTGTAAACTGCCAGTTTACAGATTCATTCAGGGTCCCCGACTCTGAATTTTCTGAGTCGAATCAGATCTGCCTTTTCAGTCCAGAGATTCGACTATTCGGCGGGGTTTGTTTACCGGCGTTGCTATGGTGACTTAAATTATTATAAGCAACTGAAAACGACGCCGGTTTGAAACTAAAACTGTGATTCTGAAAAAAGTATAAATGCAATCAAAATTCCGTTTAGATAGTATTGAAGATACAAGTGTGTAGATTTCTTTAATGGTTTGAATGATGGTAAACGGTTGAAAAAGGAATGAGTTACGATGTCTAGAAGTAGGTGTATCAGAATGGGCTGACGTCTTCAATGAAAACATCTGAAAACGAAGCGGTATGAAACTAAAACTGTGATTCTGAAGACATTTTAAATGATATCGAAATTCTGTTTAGATATTATTGAAGATACAAGTGTGTAGATTTGTTAAATGGTTTGCACGAAGATAAACGGTTGAAAATTGATTTAGTTATGTTACTTCTACAGTTGAAGTACGTCTGATGATTTGAATCATCGTCTTTCAGGGGTTTTTTTTGTTGGTTTTTTTCTCACGTCGCGCCCCCCCTGAAGAACTCTGGCGCCCCCCAGGGGGGGCGCGCCCCACAGTTTGAAAACCACTGCTGTACACAAACAGCTGCACCTCCAGTCACCAGTCTGTCAAGCTCCTGAAGTTCGCGGACGACACCACGCTCATTGGGCTCATCTCTGGCGGGGATGAGTCCGCCTACAGGTGGGAGATTGACCATCTGGTGACCTGGTGCAGCCAGAACAACCTGGAGCTTAACCCTTTAAAAACAGTGGAGATTATTGTGGATTACAGGAAGAACCCAGCCCCATCCACCCCCATCATCCTGTGTGGCTCCCCAGTCGACTCTGTGGAGTCCTGCCACTTCCTGGGCACCATCATCACCCAGGACCTAAAATGGGAGCTCAACATCAGGTCCCACACCAAAAAAGGCCAGCAGAGGATGTTCTTCCTGCGCCAGCTGAAGAAATTCAACCTGCCAAAGACTATGATGGTGCACTTCTACACTGCAATCATTGAGTCCATCCTCACCTCATCCATCACTGTCTGGTACACTCAGTTGGGTTCCTTAACAAGTCCCAGGACCACCACCCCCACTGACTGACACTGACTCTGGCACTCATACCCATCACCAATTTGTAAATTCTTATGTTCTTGTATCTTAAATTCCAAACTTTGCACACGACATCTTCAGACGCACACGCAAAGAATGCATGAAACACTTTTTTGATCCGACCTTCGACGACGAAACGGTAGCGTTTTGAATATTGGTTTATTAGCTAAATTAGACGTGGAATATCAAAAATCCAAAGAAATCCAAAATTAGACAAATTTTACATACATGTTGGTGCTAACCTTAATGTCGTTCGGTAAAAATTTCGGAAAATTTCGCCATTAGGGGGCGCAATAAACGAGGAAATTGTATATCTTCTACAAAATTTCGCTGCGAAAACGCTACACTGACTTTTCGCTACTCCTACCACAGTCAAATCCTTTGTATCCACAGGTTCAGGGTAGCGTTTTGAACACATGCTTCGCTTTGTGCCGGCGAAACGCACACTTCTTGGACCCCTGCATAACTGCTTGCAGTTCTAGTTGTTATTGTCTTAATGTATGCACCTTAATCACCAAGCCAAATTCCTGGTTGGTGTAAAACCCTTCTTGGCAATTAAATCCTTTCTCATTCTGATTCTGATTCTGATTAAAATAAAATAAATAAATGAAGTTATTATGCTCCTTGACCTTTTGACCTCAAGTTGTCAAACCAACTGTATAACACAGATAATAATAACCCCCATGTGCCACAAGGCTTATTTTTCAATATTATATTTTCGGCATTTTTTCAAAATTAAAATTAATAAATAAACTTATTATGATCCTTGACCTTTTGACCTCAAGTTGTCGAACCAACTCTATAACACTTTAATTGCGTCCCCTGAATTGAGACACAGGCTGTGTCTCAATTCAGGGGATGCATCCTTCGAAGGGTAGGGTAGAATTGTTATTGTACTTGAAGGGTGTATTCGAAGTGCGACGCATCAAGGGCTGTCCCATTTCGAAGGCTCCTTCAAATGCGGCCGACAAATGCAGCCTTCTTTTTCCCGGATTTGAAGGATACCAGGATGTATCCTTCACGGCCAAACGTATTTGCGCGTTCGATTTTTTCAGAAATGGCGGCAGAGAGAGCGGAAGCGGCAGGTGCAGCAAATTGCATATTCAATGACAAAACTATTAAACATTTTTTTATATTAAAATAAAGTTGGGACTATTTTGAATTTGTAACTTTATTGTCAAAGTTCAATTTCATTAACACGAGCCATATAAGGTTAAACTAATTAACGTTATATTTTATATAATTATTATATGACCGAATCAGAAAACTTCATTGATCCCCGGGGTGAAATTGTTTTGTTCTATGTGCTCCGTACAAATCGAAATTACAAGCATAGAAGATAAGATTAGAAAAATAGAAAATTATAAATAAAATACAATAAAATAAAAGTAAGAATAAAGTAAGAAGTGGACATCTAAGTGAAAGTGGACATCTGTGAATGGGTTACATAAAACGGCTCCATATTTCTGCTCCGCCGTCCGGTTTGAACCGCAGCTGTCAGGGTTGCTAGGTGACAGGAGCGGCGCGTCATCACACAAGGTAAAGGGTGTTAACGGCTTGTTACGCAAACTTGAAATGCTCCGTAGGGCAGACCGTCTCAATTAAAAACGTTTGTTCGGCTTTCGGTCCGGCCTTCACGGTCTACGAAGGCCACAGCTTCATAGACCGCGTCCTTCGAGGTTGCGTCCCCTGAATTGTGACACAGCCCCTCTGTTGCCAACGACTACCCTGCCCCCCTTCACCCCCTACAACCCCCCTGAGTGAGAGAAGAGAGACAATTAAATGTTTATTTTGTGACATGATTTCTCAATTCACTACCACTTTTTCCCTGCCATGTCTGTTTCCGAACGCATTCTCTGTCGTTGCGGGTTATGCATTCGAGGCGCAACGAACTCTGACGTAGTCCCGTGCACCTAGTAAAACTCTAGGACCCTACGGCGCTACCTAGGCTGTCCCAAGTGCCCGAAAAGAAATAACAATATACATATAAGGAAGGAGGAAGGGGCGGAGCCTAAGATAAATCACTCTCTCTCTCCCTCTGTTGCCAACGACTACACCCTGCCCCCCTTAACCCACTACAACCCCCCCTGGGTGAGAAAATAGACACAAATGTTATGATTTGCAGTACTATTAAATGTTTTTTTGGGACATGATTTCTCATTTCACTACCATTCCTTTTTCCCCACCATGTCTGTTTCCCTCCGTCTCTATCGGTGTGTCTCGGTCTCTAGGGATGGAGCATGTGGTTCCTAAGACTGGGTTCTACTGTAATCTGTGTTCTGTGTTCTAAGAAGACGAGACCACAGCCAGGACACTCCACTGCAGCAGCTTGGGTCACTACCACAACCTGAAGGTACCTTTACTTACTCACTCACTCACTAAACACCTCCTGTTCTTGGTGTTTTACAAGAAACTAAAAGAGGAACAATCAAGGAGCCAATCAGGAGACTCCGCTCCTGGTCACTCCTCTGGATGATGCTAGCCCCGCCTACCTGCTCACGTCAATCTTTTCAGCTGTTTCAGAGGTCTATACTTCCCAGGTCGTTATGAGACAGCGTTTAGATAGATAGATAGATAGATAGATAGATAGATACTTTAATAATCCCAGGGGGAAATTATATCTGGAGTCAAACTCCAGATATACATACACAAATATTACGAAATATATTACGAAAATAAATATAAAATATAATATTATATATATATATATATATACACACATACATATACATATATATATATATATACACATACATACATATACACATACATACATATACACATACATACATAAAAGACAGCGCTGTACAGTATTGTGCAAAAGGTGCAAGAATTATAGTCCTTGTTTGAGGTCAGAGATTACAGAGAGGGAGGGGGGGGGGGGGTGTCTGACATTCTAATGGAGGCGTTGTAAAGTTTAATGGCCACAGGCAGGAACGATTTCCTGTGGCGCTCTGTGGTGCATCTGGGTGAGAGGAATCTTCTGCTGACGGTGCTCCTCTGCTGGGCCCGTGTGTCGTAGAGAGGGTGTGAGACATTTCCAAGATGGACTGAAGCCTGGACAGCATCCTCCTGTCTGCCACGGTCGTCAGGGTGTCCAGTTTCTCCCCCACAACATCACCCGGCCCTCCTGATCAGTTTTTCAAGTCTGTTGGTGTCTGCAACCTTCATCCCACCGCCCCAGCATGTGACAGCGAAGAAGAGTGCACTGGCTACAACCGACTCATAAAACATCCTCAGCATCGGCCGGCAGATGTTAAAGGACCTCTTTGTAGACGGCCTCTGCGTTTCTAGTCCAGTCCAACTTGTTATTAAAGTCCACCCCCAGGTACTTATTCGTATTCCTCAACAGTATCCACTGGGACCCCCTGTATGGAAACAGGGGTCACAGCTGCTGTTTTCTCCTTTCTCACACCATCGGGGCCTGCAGCTTTGCCGGAGTGGAGTCTTGTCAGCTGTCTTCTCACCAGGTCGGGTGTGAAGGACACTGTAGAGGGGACAGTTGGGGTAGGGGTGAGGTCCTCAGGTTGTAGAGGACATGAGGCAGAGCAGGGAGGAGGGGTGGAGTAGGTAGGTGTGAATTGGAGGTGTCGAGGGGCGGACAAGAGGTCTGTAAGGAGAAGGAGTAGGGGGAGGTGGAGTGGCAGTAGGTGTTGGGCAGCCAGCAGAAGAGTCTTGTGGGGGAGGCGCGCGCATTATCAAACCTATTGAAAAATAGGTTCAGTTCATTGGCCCGGTCCAACCCCATGCCACCAGTCTTCTGGAACCCAGTGATGTTTCTCATACCACTCCACACATCCCTCGTGTTGTTTTGCTGGAGTTTATTCTCCAGCTTTCTCCTGTATCTGCCTTTTGCCTCCTTGGTTGCAAGGTTGAGTACCACCTGTACTCTCCTGCCCTCATCACGGTTGCCCTCTCTGAACGCCCTCTTCTTTTCATTCAGGATGGCCTTAATGTCCTTGGTGATCCACGGCTTATTGTTGGCATGACGGGTAACAGGGGGGAGGGACATTGCAGTCCACACAGAAGTTGGTATAGTCTGTGATGCACTCTGTGAGCCCCTCAATGTCCTCCCCGTGGGGCTCACAGAGTGTGTGGGAGAAATTAACCATTACCTTTGTATTAACTATGAGTATTATCAGGCCTATATACCAAGGCATAAACATTAATGGTGGAAAAGTAGAGAAACCACCTCTGGACCCAGAGCAATGGCCTAATAAGGCGCCAAAGACTTTGGGGCCCAGGCTACAGACATCCTCCCATTATTTACATTTACCACAGGAGATGAGCACACACGTAAGGGAATGTAAGGCTAACTTTACATACCATGTAAGGCCATTTTGAACATATACCAGGACGGTCATATAACATACATGACAGCTCAGTTTGGGTGGATAAGAGGGACTGGGATCGGGGCCCCAGTCAGTGTGTCTTTTGCAAACCACATGCTCGGCTCTGTTGTACCTATTTTGTGGGTGACAATAAAGTCTCTGTCATTACTTTTTCCGGACTCCCCGTTTTCTATTGCTCATAGCTAGTTGAAGTAAATCAGATAAGTCGTTAACAAAAATTGCAACTACAAGTGCAGGCCAGTCAGTCACCTCAAAGCAGCCTTGCAGTGCCTCATAAGCCTCCCCCGACCACCTCCTCACAGTCCTTGTGGTCGTAGGCTTCCTCTTCACCAGAGGTACATTGCAGGGTTTTGAGGTGCACCAGGTTATGATCTGACCTGCCCAGAGGGGGGAGAGAAGAGGAGATGTATGCATCCTTAATGTTAGCATACATCAGATCCAGGGTCCTCTCTTCGCTGGTAGGACAGCTCACATATTGCTTGAAGGTCGGCAGAACTCTGTCCAAGGTGACGTGGTTAAAGTCTCCCGACATGATGATGAGGGCACTGGGGTGTTGAGTCTGGAGTTAGGTTCAGTGGGATGACGACACTGGTCTTACTTTTGACTTGTGTCTGAACTGATTGGGGCTGCTTTCAATGATGTCCTTACTGTTTCCAGTTAGGTCATCACTTACTGGAAATGTGAGCTCTCATCTGGACTTGATATTTGGAATATATTCAGTTTATATCTCAATGTATCGTGTTTAATATGTTTGTCTTTATGTAACCAGTTTGAAACTTAACAGTTGATACATAACATTTGTTTGCACACACACACACACACACACACTCACTCACTCACTCACTCACTCACTCACTCACTCACTCACTCACTCACTCACTCACTCACTCACTCACAGGCACACGCGCACATATATATATATATACAAATATTATGGAAAAAAGTATAATGTGCTGAGGTTGGTCAGTGTGCTGGGAAAAACATTAGAAAACGTTAGAGACATCAAAACAGGAAATGTGAGCTTGGAGCTGAATGTGTTCACGTATAGTATCAGTTGAGTATCAGTTGGGGGTGGACATTTAGAACGCAAACCACTATTTTAGGAGATATTCTGGTGGATTTTAACCGAGATATAAAACACAGCAAAAGAAATCGAGGTGTCCGGAGCAAGTATTGACAAAAGACTTTAAAAAAAAGCAACAACGATAACACCCAAATGATTTGCCAAGCACTGCTGGTCAACGGATCTCGGCTTCTTCTTTATTCACACACAAAGCAGTTTTTTTGTTCGAGGTTTCCGCCCCCAATCAATCATGAGTTCGTCGAACCAAATTATTAACAAAATAATTTAGGACACCAGTCTGAAGTCAGCACGCGTTAACCCCGTATCTTCCTGCTCCTATGGGGGGTTTCTTCCAACATACGCTCTGACCCCAGTCAAGCCCTGGATCAGAATCCAGAGACGCTTTAAATGCTTTCTACCATTAGATATATAGTAATAATCATGGTTTACCATAGAATATAATCATTAATTTCTACCACAATATGTAAAACCGAGAATAAGAAAAACAATGGTATGTTTGGATGCGAGCCCTGATAACAATGACTGAAATGATGATTGAACAATGATGATTGAACAATGATGATTGAAAACGAGATTAAAATCGACACGTCGACTTTTAAGTCAACATGTCGACATTAAACTCGAAATGTCGAGAATAAAGTTGAAACATCATATCGACTTTAATATCGACGTGTCCATTTTCCGTTCCTCTGTCAGCACGCAGACGCTCCGGGCATCCTCCCAAGCGTGCAGCGGATGACACGAAGTAGTAGGCAATAACCCTGGGGTCATTGTTTGTGGTGTAGGCCTCCATCCAAACAATATAGCGACTAAAACCGTCAATGCAACCACTGATGGCAATGCCGCACTACTACAGCGGATGACTACTTCGTGTCATCCGCTGCACGCTTGGGAGGATGCCCGGAGCGTCTGCGTGCTGACAGAGGAACGGAAAATGGACCCGTCGAGATTAAAGTCGATATGATGTTTCAACTTTATTATCGACATTTCGAGTTTAAAGTCGACACGTCGAGATTAAAGTCGACATGACATTTCAACTTTATTCTCGACATTTCGAGTTTAATGTCGACATGTTGACTTTAAAGTCGAATCTCTATCGATTTTAAAAAAGAATTTATTTTCTTCAAGTGTGGCCCTAATACTCCGTCGTAGTCGTACACTCCCGATCATAAGATCCCTGTCTTTTTATTCTCACACACCAAGCTATTCCCCATATGATATGCCCCCACCTACAGAATGTATACTCTCCTTTTATGATAAGGGTCAGCCATGCATTCATATGAAATATAGTCAACTTCTGCAGCTAGTCTAAACTCTGGCGCCGCGTCTCTCCTATGGAGGGGAGAGGCGATTTAGCTGCTTTCCATTATCAATGTATCTATAGGCCTGATAATACTCTATAGTTTGCCATTGAAATGTATGGTTAATTTCTTCCATACATGATCTTTATCTTAAAAGGGTGTTTGTGTGAGTATTTGTGAGAGAAATTAAAATGATTCTTCTAATAAACTAATGTTATATATATTATTAAGTGTTTCTCTTGTCTGGTGCTGAAGCATGCCTATATAAATAATGAATGATTGTGGATGTGAAGTATTCTGCTTCTACTCAATAACTGCGAATACCACAATTCATAATTCATCTGGGAAAGAAACAGGTATTGTTTGAAGGCCGACTTGGCAACCCCGTAGACGTAGTCGGGGGATGAAGGCAGACCTGGCAACCCACGAGTTTTGGTCCATCGCTTGAAAGCGCACAACCAACATCGCCTTGTAAAGAGAGACGTCGGGAGTCGTGGATCCCAGCCGAACAAAGCAACGATATTAGACAAGTAAGATATGCCCGGTGTGTGATATTACATTTATCCTGTGTTGTAGGCTATATGTTGTTTAAAAGTGCAGCCAGCGACGCTATTCAACGGGCTGGCCTGCTGTTGTCTCTCACTTTGGAGTTTGAACTTCTGAACTTTCTTGAGCTTATCGCCATCCAGGTATATCATAAAAGCCTCCAATACTTTCTAAATTCGGGTTTGTGTTGGTAACCGATTGGTACTAAACCACAAACCACGCGGACACGCCGTTTAGTGCCTCTGGTTTTATCAGCTTACTAGTTTAGTTTGTTTACTGTTATCTTCCCTTTTTAAATGAGCCATCAACCATTTAATATCGTGTATCAGAAATAATGAAACCGCTGGATGTACGTTGCTTTTTTGCTATGTCGGATGCAGTGCCTCAACGATGAGAGAAGACTAGACGGGCGTATGAGGTTTGGGCTAGTCAAGTGTGATTCATGAACAGTCGCTCTAACGGAAAGAATCTTGTGCGCGATCCGTATCTGCGAACTTTGATAGCGTTCATTTCTTCTTGGATTTGCACATGCGCATCACTTCTATGATCTGGTACGTATTATCTGTATCTTTGAGTGGCACATTGATTTCATTCATGGTTTTGCTCATCAATTTATAGGGACCCTTTTTCTGTGGCGTTTTAATGTGTGCACTAAAGTGGATCCTCTCACATGTTCGTCTTGTGCCAAAATATACCTTATTATGGGGACTGATTTATGTTGGCTCTATCGTGTAGTTGTCTGCTGAAAAACTCCCTTAACATAGTAGGCTGAAAAATGATCCAAACTTTGCATCACTAGTTAGAGGTGGTTGACAATAGGACTTGTACATCAGAATGCATCATGGGATTTTTTTGTTGGCGATTGCAGTATGGGATAAATTAACTACCATCTAAAGGTAATACATAATTAGGGATATACCGATACCAGTACTCTTGGGCACGATACTGTGCTCATGTACTTGTACTCGCAAAACGTCCTTTTTGTTTTTTTTAAAGGTCCATTGACATGCCACCAGCTGCGAGTGTGATTTGCCTTACAAGTAGGGATGCACCGAAATAAATTCTTGGCCGAAACCGAAACCGAATATACTGAAACAGTTGGCTGAAAGCCGAAGCTGAATACCGAATGTTGCTTATGCTGTTTTTTTATTCATTTTGCTTTAATTTTTCACCATTGCATAAATCAAACAATTAAATGTCCTTTTTATAAACTATTTTGTCTTGCTTTTTAATAAAAAAAATCAATTACAAATTTGATACAAATATTTATTTAATACTGAACGTTTTCTAACATTCCAGCAGACCTTATAGCAAGAATTTAAGAAATTAAGCTTTTTTTAGGGGTCCAAGCCAACCCTATTGTTTTTTCTATTTTATTTTTTTATCAAAAATAAAAATGTTTGGTGTATTTTTTTCGGCCTTTTTACTCCTTCGGCCGAAACCGAAAATTATGTTTTGGGCCATTTTTGGCCAAGCATTTTCGGTGGCAAGCAGTTTTGAAAAAATGCATTTTATCACTGTTAGGGATTTTGTTCTTGTTCCCAATTTAGAGAGATTTGGTGAAAAAAGGGCACTGGCAGCTTGGTTTTTGTGGATGTTTGGACTTTGGGGCTCTGTCCGCGCAGCGGTTGACTGCAGCGTCCAAGAGTAAACCCCCTAAACCTCACTTATAGGGGAAAGGCGATTAGCTACTTTCCCCTATTAATGTATTTATACGATATATAGGCCTGATAATGTAGTAGAAACTATCAGGGTTCTAAAACTTCAACTTACTATAAACATGAGGAATCGGGGAGTCCGGACCAACAACTCTTATCCTTTCATACTGAGCTGTGTTGCATATGACCGCCCTCGGGACATGCTCAGAATTGCCTTACTGATAAGGACGGTCAGTCATGCATTCCTTTGAGCCTGTGGTCATCGCCTGCAGTCAATCTAGACAATGGGAGGACGTCAGTACGCCTTAGCCCCAGATTGCCTGGCTCTGTATGAAGCCCAGAGATGGTTCTTTCTTCTATCCACCATTAATGTATATGCCTGATAGATAGATATATATATATATGCCTGATAATACTTATTGTTAATATAAAAGTAATGGTTAATTTCTCCCATAATAATAATCATAGTTTGCCATAAAATGTAGGGGTTAATTTCTTTCATAGTAGGACTCTCCCCTAGTTAAGATTTTCATGTACAGGGTTAGCCCTAACCCTAGCCCTAACCCTATACATTTATACCAGGGATTAAAACTAACGACGTCCCGAGGACTTAAATAATTGTCATCGGGAGGATCAATATTCTATATCGGGTCGAAGAGAATTTTATGGGCACTGACTTCATTTTTCTGTTTAAGTTTTCAACACTTTCTGTGAACCAGAACGGGTTCGCAGTCGGTGGAAAGGACTTATGTGAAAAAGTAAATGGAAAAAGGACTGAGCTTCGTTCAATTGGCTGGCGCGCTTGTGTTTGTGTTGGTCAGTGAAACGATGAGACTGCTGCCAACAATGGTAAAGGCCTTTTTACATGTCTTATCTCACTTTTCCTTTGTAAAACCGAGGGGGTAAAATCCCCCGTTTGTCATGGCTCTCTTTGTTCATTCGAGAAGGCGGGGCTGAGCACAAAGTCTACACCTCGTTTGAATAATTTGCATACTCCCGAATGTTTTTATTTTTTTATGAATGAAGACACCCACATGCAAGAATGAGTTCACGTCTACAAATGCGATTAACTTTTTACAAGTGCAAAAACGCCAACATATTTTTTATTTCGCTGACCACTTGTTTTTTTATCCAGACAAAAGCCTTGTCAGGATAGTTCCTCTGCGTCTCCTATAGATCGCACCATCGCTCAACGTCTTTGTTTAATGCGACTGCATCACCTTCTCTTGCATGATCTTTGGAGACAGCGCAGGAACACCTCTACCCAAGCCACCCCCCACCCTGGAACCGCAGAGCTGTTGCATTTACATCAAAATGAAACCCAAAGCTGCTCATGGGGAGTCCCCCCCCCTCCCCATGGTGGATTTACGGTGGAATGTCACGTAGACCACAGTTCTGTGACTGAGGGTGTTGGTTGTCATCTTGAAGCTAAACAAATCTAGTCTGGAAATAAATATATTATTTTGTCAACATAATGTATTGTAGTATCAGTGAGTAACAACTCAAAATGTTAAGATAGTTTTTCGAGGCGTTTCCGGGACGGTGGTGAAAATTAGTTTTAACTGCTGATTTATACTTACCAGGGAGCAGCACATTTCCAATTAATGCAATTTATGTTTGATATGAGGAAACAACGTATGACGATGGATGGACAGAATAGAGCATTTAAAGTCTTGGAAGAGGCAAGTTAGTTATTTGCAAACCAACTCAGATGTTACTTGTTAGTGTGATAAAGTCTTTCTTTAAAATGTATCTTCTCTCACGACAACACCTCATATTGAGAGTGACGTAAATCCCAGATGAACGTACAAACGTATTTTTTAGCTGTTTATATAGTCTCTCTGTTGTGTATTTTCACCATAGTAATTATTGTGGAAATCAAGGCAGCTTGACAGGTTGTATCAGAAGAGCGAGTAGATGGTTTATTACAGGATGTAATACAGCAAGATACAGCCTTACTGTACGTTCACACCAAAAGCTGTAAAAGATGCAACATCCCCGAAATAGCTCAAAACGCAACACTTTCAAAAATATTTTCAGCTCATATCGCTCTTGCGCGTGCCGCGTACGTTTACTGGGACCCACGCCGGTGAGAGACATCTACTTTCCGAATGGCTGGCGGTCATTTACAGCCGAAACGCTACTAGCTCATTTGCATAGAGTTGAGCTGTTTTCAACTCTCATTTACAGCTTAACAAGCGTTTCATCGCTTCTATCGCTTTATCGCGCATATCTAATAGAAAGTGAATGGGCGTTTATCGCTTTAAAGCTTTTGCTGTGAATGTACAGTAAGGTTGAATAGTGCAGGTGGGTGAGGAGCATTCTCCATACGAGCTCCTTGGCTTTTTATCCCTCTTCTCACCGAACCAAAGGTTCAGGGTCAGTATTCTACCAAAGAAAGCATAAAGCACAAAAGGAAAAGATGCAGTGTCTCCCTTGATAAGGTATATGACCCTGGCTTTGCCTAATCCAGACGGCAAGGCACCGGCCATTTGGTTCGTCTTTGTAGGGACAAAAACAAATGGAGGTTTGTTGTAAATAACACATTGTATCAGTTAGAGAGGCACAAGCCTGTCCTTGCAAGCTCAAGCGTGTACAAATGGCAAGGTGATGCCCCTGTAACCGGTTTCTCAGGTCAGTCTTAAAAATAATAAATCAACAGCCGAGTGGATGTGGGTAGTACTTCTCGGTGGCCCTGGCATATGTGCGAGCAGTAGTTGCTCCAAGCGCATTTCTCAAATGAAAACGATACATTTCAGATAATTACACCGCAGGCAGTGACATCCGTAGGAATTCTGGGCCCCCTGACAGAATTCAGTTATGGAGCCCCCCACCCCCCAAAAATTCTAAAAATATTTTCTATAACATATATACATTTTAAATGTTATATATTCATTCACATTTTATAATCATTAAATATTGGGTAATACTGGGTCAAAATTGGGTAGTCATTATCATCTGAAGAAAATGAATAACAACATGATAAACCTACCTATCTACCTAGGCTACTTTGTACACTAGATGTCAGTATTTAGTGACACATTTACCTGGGTTGTAGTAACTATAGACAGAAATAAGCTAATAGACTGCTGCAAACTTCTCAGTAAAAAGGCTTCCGCATTCAACCCCTTAATGTTAACATTATATTCAGTCAAACATATAGACTGATCCACTGAAAACTGACATATTTTCAGGTGCACAAATCTAATAGACACAGTAATCAGCAATCAAAACAATAGCAATATTTTACAGATATTTCTAAACTATATGAATGTATGAACGTCATGAAAAAAGACATATAAAAACATCATAGCTTTTTCCCCGCCTGTTGCACTAATCATTTAGATGCCAAAATATACATATATTTTGGCATATAATCATATAATTCTTGATAAGATTCAGTTTATGAAATGCCCTTTCTCCACCAGCAACAGGAGTGCAAAAAATCCAACGGGCAATGCAGACCTCCAAAAATGCTCTGGAGTTGCATTTTATAAATTGCATTCAAGAGACCAAGGCATCTGCAAAGTGAGGGGACGTGGCATTAAATATTGAATTGAGATGTATGATTTCCCTCTCAAATTGAGGTGTGAGGTCCTTTCTGTATTTAGCTATCTGTGGCTGACTCAAAGAGGCAATATCACTGTCACTTAATCGGCCCACTTTAAGTATGACAGCAAATTCTTCAACATTATTTGCTATGGTCTGATAGCGAGAATCTAAGTCACTAATTATGTGGTCAATAGTGGTGAAAAACAGTGTTTCGTAACGTTGCACTGTGGTAGAAAATCTAACCGAATTCTATCACTTCAACTAACAAAGAGTGCACAAGGTATTGGGGAGTCCGGATCAAATATTGACAGACTTTATTGTTACCCGCAAGCAAGCAACAACGAAGCCGAGTGAGGTTTGCAAAGACACTCCAGAATGATTCTCGTCCTGCTCCTTATATACCCAATCCTTACATAATATGAGGTCAGATTTACATCAAATGTTGATTTACATAACATATTTTTCCAGGCCACAGCTTTACCCTTGAACACACATTAACCACAAATGTTGATTTACATAGTATATTTTTCAAGGTCACAGCTTTACCCTTGAACATACATTAACCACTATGCATATAGAACGATGGTGTACATGTGAGCTTTACCCTTGAAAAAGCACACAAGATAGGAACAGAGTGAACTTACTCCCTGGAGCCATGTCAAACCTATCTTATAGGGGAGAGGTGATCAGCTACCTTCCACCATTAAAGTAACAATATGATATATAGGCCTAATAATAGTCATAGTTTTACCATAAAATGTAGGGTTGATTTCTTCCATAGCACCTGCACTGTCTTTCTGTTGGGTTTCCTCCGAGGTCTCACCAGGGAGCCTCTTCCTCTCACGCCTGACCTCTTCCTCTCACGGCTAACCTCTCCTTTGAATTGAGGTGGAATATACATTTCCTGAGCAATTAATGATGCCTCAGAGAGGAAAGAATCCCATTTATTTCTAAAGGCCTGTATCTCACCTTTCAGTGCATTCACGTTGGCCGCCTTTACCTCAAGCGATATCTTGCCTGATTGTAGAATCACATTCCTGTTATCAATACACTGCAATAGTTTAACCCAAATGGTGAGAAGTACAATGGCCTCAAACGACTGAAAATAATTCTTGACACTGACACCATCAGCTCAAGCGTTATTCGCAAGGCTGCATGTGCTTAGAATGGAGGCAAGAGCCTCAATCACTCTGGGCAAGTGTTTTGCCACAGGTCTCACTGCATAAATTCGTGCACTCCAGCGGGTGTCGGGACAATTGATGAAGTGAGCATCCTGTGATCCTTTGAGGAGGCAGTTTAACGGTTGTTCAGTGTCGTTTAATGAGAACTTGCATATCTCTGTAATGCGTGCAGGCACATTTCAGTATCTTAATGACAGCAGAATGCGCGCAGGCACATTCCAGTACCTTAATGACAGCAGTATGCGTGCAGGCAAATTTCAGTACCGTATATGACATTCTGCGGTGGCTTTGATGTTTCGGCCATGGGGGATCCAAAGAGAAAAAATAAAGAGTCTATTGGGACAGAAACTGGTGCTTGCCACCTTCCCAGATTACAGATAAAAGATATGGAAGATTCCCATTCCCCTGCCATTCTGTGATCGGCAATGAACGGCAATTGGCAGATCACGGTTTTGGTGATCGGGCCAAAAAATGTTGATCGGAGCATCTCTAATAAATACATATAGACAAAACAATCCAATGATTTCAGACCCTTGGCCCGTCAACGGGGTGAGATTGCTCAGGAGGTAGACCGGAAATGTCGCTGGTTTGATACCTGGCTTCTCCAAGCTGAGTATCTACCGTGTTCCAATACCCGTACTGTCCGTACTTGCTAGCCAAAATTTGAGTACGCAGTACGTTCCAATTCAGATCCGACGAAAATAAGTATACCTCAAGGACCCGGATGCCGTACTCAAAACGGGCTAATCGTGAAGTGTGGATCGAAGGACACTCCCCGTACTCAACGGCAGACATCTTAGCTACGTAGCGGAAAAGGCGGAGCCAGGCTGAGCCAAAGTCGGCGCATTTTCCACATAGCCTGCATTAATAGTTATTTTGTAGTTTTTATAGCTTTTTATAGCTGCTAGGCGTAAAGAGTTCACCGTTCAAAGCGGGATGTTTATTGCGGGGGAGGAGCCACGGCGGCAGTCGTGATCGTCATTTCCGGTAAGTGCACCACAGAGTACTCGATTTGGAGGGTTAGGGATTTCCAGGGTTGGGGATTATTTACTATCCATGTTAAATAGAAGAAGGAATAATGCCTCAGATTGCAATTTTTTTAAAGTATTGACTATGCTTAAAGGAAGCAGGATTATTATTACTAATTTTTCACTTTATTTTGTTTACACATTTTAAGATTTTATTTAGAGTCACATTTGTCTTGTTTTCTTGATAGTTGTTGATCCGACCCGTGACTCAAAAACCTCGAAACGATCCGAACCTTGAGTTTTGTGATCCGTTGCACCCCTAGATAAAAGCGTCAAAATGTAAAAGTAAATCAACGTATGTGTAGCCGTTAGACAGCAGTTTCCCTATCCATCTACTTGTAGAGGTTACAGATTACGGGTCAAGAACTAGCATGTCAACCACACATGTCGTTTCAATGCAGCCTTAGTGAGCCCATGCGCCAGAATGTAACACAGATCTGACGTCCACACTTGAAAGCAAACTTTCGCTGGATCTGTATTAAGATTTCACTTTCCACCTTTTTGAAAGACGCAAATCTGCTGATTTCGTTTTCGTTAAAAAGCTATTGGATTTTCAATAGATATTTACGCTCTGAATTAGCAATGTGTCGCGGTGAACACAAAATGCGATCACTGTGAGAGGCATGTGTCTTGCGGTTTATGAGAATTACTGCGTCCTGGCACGATCAGATTATTACAGTCGCATTTTAAAACAATGCTAAACGGAAGCTGTCAAGAATGGCTATTTTCTTATGTAAGCGATTCTGCTTCAAAGACGTGTGGTTGAATCCTGGTCTGCAACACCTACTTTTACTGTGGATAAAAAGCTCTGAAAATTTGCCTTGAAAAGGAAATTATGTAATATTTTTTTCTTCATAGCATGCGTATGAAACTATTCTGAAAATAGCATAACTTGAAGGTTCCCCTTCAACTTGTTCATTGTTCCATCTGCTTCCCCAACCATTTCATATGCCTGTAATATCAATGTTCCAATGAAGTAGTTTGCTTGTGGTTACAAATCATTCTGTCTGTACCAAATAAAGAAGCAGTAGCTCCCGCCCCTCCTGCTAGCTCTTTGCTTTACTACCAGGATTTTCGTTGGTCGTGCCATTTATGTTTTCAATTCCTACCTGCAACAGGGAACTGTGACTGCGCTAACTAGGACGTGGCTAATTGGACTGTTCCTGATCGGTCCGGGGAAACCTGCTTGGATCCATTCACCAGAGGCCCCTGATGACGACGATAACTTGATCCTAAAATGTCAACATGTTATCCATCTGTATAACTGTTTTTTTTTTCTAACCATTTTCAGCTTTGGTTTGTTGGACCCTAGTCTGCTTCCTCCTGCCGCCGGGCCGCTCTTAGCTCTGACTGATATTAGCAGCTCTCTTGCTGCTGTCGGCAGCAGCGTTTCCTCGACGACTGTCTCCAACAACCCTGCTTTGTATCAGCACCAGCCCCTTCACCCCATCAACCAGCCTTCTGAAGGTCGCCAACATGTCCCGCGATCTGTATTACCCCCATTCCCCTGAGAGCCAGGACTCTCCACAGCGCTACCAACCTCCAAGTGCCCACGTAGGCCCTGGAAATGTTGGTGAGCCTTCTCACATGGTCCCTGGGTCTACCCATGCATCTTATGGTGTCTACGCCGGGACCTCTATGAATCCCAGCCACATGTACCCATCGATGCACCCTGGGTCTATGGGCTATATCCCTGGTCAGAGTAAGCCAACCACTGAATTGGAGAGTTCCATTGATGTCCACATCACAAGAGCCCGACAGGAGGCGGGCCTCCAATCGATAATAAAGATGCCAGCGCCAGACCAGAATACTCATACACCTGCTTGGCCTCTGGGATCTCTGGACTTGGCGCCCACTGGCTATAGATCATCACCGCCCATCTCCGATGGACAGTTTTCTAGATATTCGGAAACGATGCCAAGTGGTGCCCCAAATTGTCATTGGCCTTCGGGCCAGCAAACAAGCAATTATCACTCCACTTCATTCTCGCCCACTGCAACAAACATTCCCCCATCACATTACTCCCAATCTTCTGAGCGATATCCAGTCTCCCGTTATTCAAGTGGCGATGAATATGTTAGCAACAACAAGTCTTCTACTGCAGCAGCAGATTCTGCACCGTCCCCTCGATCGTCCCTGGCTTTTGAGCATCCTTCCACCACAAGAGAGGCTGATAACAACCAGACCAGATTCACCTGTAATTCAGCCATGGACATCCTCAAATGCTTCGACCTTCAGGTAGAAGACTTGGAGGTACTCTGTGCGTACTCGGAAGACCAGCTCTCTCCCGCCAACCTACCCTACCTGCTGCGAGACATCCGCAAGAAGAAGGAAAAAAACTCATCGGCTGCCTCTCTGTCAAGCACGGGCCACCAGGCTCAAGGCAGCCAGCGTGCCCCAGAAACCAGGGGCGCGTCTGGGGCCGACGTAAAGCGTGAGGCGCAAGCTCCTCCTACCTTTCAGAAGCAAAGTAAAGTGATCAGCAGCAGCTACATGAGCCAAATGTGGGACACTCAACCAAAGGATGCAGCACCAGCCAAATCCAGTGGTCCACTGTCCTCCAATGGCTCACAGAGATCAAACATCTCTTCTCCTGTTTACAGTCCATTACCAAGTGTTAAGGCTTCCCGGAGCCAAAGGCCAGCCGCCCAGTCCACCCAGACTGCCGTCGCTTCCCCACAGAAGGAACCTATTGCGTTGCAGCCAGCAGCACCTGTTGCTAAACCTACGGCCACCAATATTATACCTAAGAGGGATACCGGTGCCGATCGTATGGCGTCTTCAGGATGTCAAAGACCAGCTCCAGGCTCCAGAAGCACCAGTCACAGACCAGCTCCAGGCCCCAGAAGCACCAGTCACAAACCCGCTCCAGAACCTGGGAATACAAGTCAGAGACCAGCTCCAGCCACCAATCCAGGGCCACTTCCCACCACCAGGTCCATCCCTACGAACCAGGGACCCCCTCCAGCATCTGATGTATCCATCCAGAGACCTCCGCCAGTCAAGCCAGCCAACAAGAGAGTGCCGACGGCGGCCATGATCAGCGACTACATGGGCGTCAAACCTGAACTTTTCCCCCACACCTGTAGTCTCTGTAACAAACCTTGTTTTGGCATGAAGGTGAGTACATCAGTGGTGGTTTTCATCACGCCTTTTTGGAGCTAGTTTATAATACATTTCAGGTTGGATAGGCTTGGGAACCAATCATAACTTAGTAAGTTCTTACTTAGTGAGAATATTTCCATAAAAAATTCATTTGTTTGATTACTTTTGCGATACCAAAAAAATTGAAACTCCTTTGCCATTCTTTAAAGATGAACTGAAATAATCAACATCAATAAAGTGTTGGTTTCTGACCATTATTAAGAAAAGTGACACAAAAAAATATATAAAATAATAGGTCTAGGTCGTTGCTGCAGACAAGCGAGGCGGATTCATGAGTGTCACGTTTACTTTAGGTGGATGTTTATGGATATTGCACAGATACATCTTGCTATGAAACTACTTCTTCGAGTTTACCTCCTTCTGCATTAGCAATCGGCTAGTCGGCGAACAGGGTGAGCAGAAAGGGACATTTGTGGAACTTCTGTTTACAGACCCGCCGTGGTTTAATTAGCCGCTTGGAAACAGATCTGTGATATCGTCTGAGTAATAGTTTATACGCCTTATGGTTGGAGTGCTAGCCTTTGGAGATTGACATGACAGGGGCTGATTGACATCGGAGGGTTAGTCAGTTTTAAGGCTGCCAGCCATGTATTAAGACCTGTTTCCTATTCAAAGGTAGCCTGTGGAAATGTATGATTACCCCAGCTGCCTTGACCCTATATAATTCATTAATGCATCCAGGGGCAATGCAATAAGATGCTCGTCCTGTAGACCTGGTCGTTTGCTTTTCCGTAGCCATTTCAGTGAGCCTCGGAGCCTGAGTCAGTCATTACCTGCTATGGCTTCTAGAGCCAAAGAGTAGGAGTAGGTTACCATGCCAGTGACATAGCTGATTGTTGAAATCCAACATGGCGGCGCCCTGTATCACTTTCACCCCTTTCACCTTACAATTGAATCCCTTTTTAGCAAGTTCAGCCCATTTTTGTTATTTTACCGATGAGAAGGCAGACAATACGTCTGTTATGTCAACTAAACTTCAAATTTCCGTTCAGTTCATCTTTAACAACGGTATTAAGGGCTAGGGTGTAGTAGCAAATATCTGTAAAAGAAAACCTTTCCTACTCACCGATATGAATGAGTTTTTTTCTATTTTGAGGCAATTATCAGATATTTTCAATAGTCATCAAAATATTACTTAAAAGTTTGACTGAAACACAAGATAATGTCGATGTCCCGCTTTGCCAAATATGCGCAGGGGCAGGAATATTCACTCTTCCTCTTTTTCAAACTCTTGTAACATTCCTCAAAGGAAAAGGAGCTAACCGGGACATTGTCATCTACGGGTGTTTTGCTTGTCTTAAAATCTTAATGCTGATTGGTGAATGTTTTGTTTTTTGTTTTTTTTCATCAATGATTTTTATTGAATTTTCTTTTTAATTTAAACATACAAACATTAACAACCCCCACTCACCCCATACCCCAAACAATCCTTGGACATATGGAAATTACATTACAAAAAATATAGATACATTTCACCTTAATATAGACAATGCCGATCAAATACTGTACATCACATATGCACACATTCATACAAATCTTAAAAGGAGTACCTTGTTCAGCTTGGTTACCAAACGGACAGGTTTATTACTTAGCCATCGGGAAGCGACTTAAGCTTATTAAAGTGAGAGTTGAAGGGGCGCCACCTACAGTCAAATTTCTTCTTATTCACTCAGAGAATATTTAATTTTTTCCAGTTTGATAAAGAACATAACACGACTCAACCAGGAAGATGACAGGGGAGGCTTGGGAGACTTCCACTCAAAAAGTATCTTTCTCCGAGCTTAGAGAGAAGAGAACACGATAACATCGGCTTGAGGTCTAGAGTAGGCAGAAGGCACAAGGGGAACCCCAAAAATGTCTGTCAAAGGACATGGCTGAAGATTTAGCTGCAGGACGTCATACAGTGTTTTGAAGACAAAACACCAAAAATTGTTCAGTCTTGGACAGAGAAAAACATATGACTGTGGTCAGCCGGGGCAAAGCCACACCGGTTGCAGCTATCGTCTTTGTCAGGGTATATCTCTGCCAATTTGGCTTTAGAAAAGTGGGTTCCATGGAATGCCTTAAACTGTATGAGCCCAAGGCGAGCAAAGGATGATGTTGAGCTCATTCTATCGATAGCCTTAGCCCACCAGTCATCTGTGATATCGACATTTAATTCTTTCTCCCATGCAACCTTAGCTTTGAGCACAGGTTTGTTATTGAGCAACATAAGACCGGTATATATCCGGGATATAAGAGCTTTCTGATTGGGACTTAATTTAAGTAATTCCTCCCAGAGCAAAGTGGAGGGTGGTGAGGGAAACGAAGGATACTGCGTGCAAATGAATTGCCTTATTTGTAAGTAACAAAAGAAATGTGAACGTGGCAAACCAAATTTCGTAATTAGATCTGTAAAACTGGAAAAAACAGTTTTCATATAAATCCAAGAAGCAATTAATGCCTTTTGCTTTCCAGAAAGAAAATGAGGCATCTAAAGCAGGGGGAAATAGGTGGTTACCAACTTTGGGAGCAAGTATAGACGAGGATAAGAATTTGAAATGACGCCGGAACTGATACCAGATCTTAAGGGAAGCCAACACAATTGGGTTTTTGGTGTGCTTAGACACGACAGTTGGAAGAGGGGAACACAACAACGCCGAAAGAGATGTACCCAGACAAGACTTTGATTCAATGGTCCCCCAAGAGGTGTTAACTGTATGGAACCAAAACAAAAGTTTTTGAATATTAGCTGAACAGTAGTAGTACATAAAGTTTGGCAAGGCAAGGCCCCCTCCAAATTTAATAATTTCTAGTACGTTCTTGGTGACGTTCTATTTCTTGGGTGTTTTCCCGTCCAAACAAATGATGTAATACGTTTGTTCAGCGATTGAAAGAAGGATTTTGGTAAGAATATTGGAATGGATTGGAATAAGTACAGAAATCGGGGTAAAATTGTCATCTTCACTGAGTTAGTTCTGCCTGTCAGCGTCAGAGGGAGGTTACCCCATCTCTGAAAGTCAGATTTAGTCTGGTTAAGTAGGGGAGTGAAATTTGAGCCATAAGAGCTGAAATGGACGGAGTGATATTGACTCCTGAATAGTTGAACCCTGAGCGGCTAATATTAATTGGCAAATTCAACTGCTGGAGGTCTGAGGGGGGGGATGTTAAGAGGGAAACACTCACTTTTCTGCAGATTAAGCTTATACCCGTAAAAGGAGCGAAATTCATTAAGAATAGAGATCACAAACGGAATAGCTGTAGCAGGATTCGAGACATCGAGCAAGAGGTCATCCTCATATAATGACACAGGATGTTCGATTCCCTCACGATAGATTCCCTGAAGTAGGGCGGAAGAGCGCAGGGCTACGGATAGGGGCTCGATAGCTAGGGCAAATAAAAGCGGACTTAAGGACCAGCCCTGCCGGGTCCCGCGTGACAGTGGGAAATAATCAGACCGAGTGTCCCCAGTGCAAACACTTGCCTGGGGATCTGTATATAAAACCAAAACCAAATCTTTTAAGAGCAGTAAATAAATACAGCCATTCTACTCGATCAAAGGCCTTTTCGGCATCCAGTGCTATTACAACTTCAGGACGTTTAGTGGTAGGGGTCGAATAAATTATGTTCATTAATGTTCGGATACTGAAGAAAGAATGATGCCCTTTAATGTATCCTGTCTGCTCCTTCGAGACGATATCCGGCAAAACTGCCTCGAGACGTGTTGCTAGCACCTTCGCTAAGACCTTGACATCAACATTGAGGAGCGATAAAGGCCTGTAGGACCCGCAACAAGTAGGGTCTTTATCCTTCTTAAGTAGGAGAGAGATTGATGCCTGGGTCAGGGTAGGTGGTAATGTCCCACGTTCGATTGACTCACTATATACAGCTAGAAGAAGTGGAGCTAGTTTGCTACTAAATTACTTAAAGAACTCGGGATAGTCATCAGGGCCAGGGGCTTTGTTACTTTGCATAGATCTTATTGCATCAACCATTTCCTGTAGCACCAATGGCAATTCTAGGTTGTGTCCAATTGAAGGATCAATAGTGGGCACACTAAGATTATTAAAAAAACGGTCCTTGTTGGTGTTGTCGGTTTGGGAGTCGGATTTGTAAAGAGCCGAATAAAACGTTTTGAATGTTGCATTAATATCGGAAGGGGCAGACAGGAGAGCACCGAGTCCTTAATTTGAGTAATGAGACGTGAGGAAGCTTGGCGCTTTAGCTGATGGGCGAGCAAGCGATCACCCTCATCGCCATGTTCATTTCAATTACTGCGAGATTGCAAAAGCATGCGCTTTGCCTGCCGAGTGGTGAGCAAATCAAACTCAGCCTGCAGACTGAAGCGCTCCTTATACAGTTCGGGACTAGGGTTACTGGCATATTGGTGATCTAAATTGAGGATTAGGTCCGTGAGTCGAGTCTGATCAGCTCTATACAGTTTAGTTAAATTGGCAGAGTAAGCTATAATTTGGCCTCTAAGGTATGCCTTAAGGTCTTCCCATAGGAGAGAGTAAGAGGTAGAATCATTTTTGTAAATAGAAACAAACTCGTCAATAGAGGAGGAAATATAATCACAGAAACCCTAGTTAGAGAGGACGGGGTCTTGGAGGGGATGTCAATAGCATGTCAAGAACCAAAGGGGAGTGGTGACTTATAACTATCGCCAAATATTCAGTAGAAACCACATTAGGAAGGAGACTAGCATCCACAAAAAAATAATAAATTCTAGAATAGGAGCGATGTGCCGGTGAAAAAAAAGAAAATTCCTTTGCATGTGGATTACGAAACCTCCATGCGTCAGCACATCCGTTTTGTAACATAAATTCTGCAAATGCCCTTGACATGGAAGAGGGATGAGCTAGCCTGGGGCTGGAGCGATCTAATTCGGGGTTAATAACGCAGTTCAAATCACCACCAAAAATTAATCGATGTGTATTTAAAGCATCAAAATTAGGAGCATACACGTTAACCAGTAAAACAGGTGTCTGCTGTATGGTACCTGTTGCAATCAAATACCTTCCATTGGGGTCTGAGATTGAGCTAGTGGGAATGAATTGTGTTCTCTTAAGGATCAATATAGCCACACCCCTAGCCTTTGAGTTAAAGGTAGAGTGGAAGAACTGGCTTACCCAGGATTTGCGCAATCTGACATGATCAGTATTGCGCATATGCGTCTCCTGTATGAAAGCTATATCCGTTTTTAAATGTTTAAGGTGTAACAAAACTCTGGATCTTTTAATCGGATGTCCCGTGCCTTTGATATTCCATGACAGAAACCTAATAGAGTTTACTGAGTTATTAGACATCATTAGGGTAAGTGTGTAGACAGTGTCCTACAAGATAATACAGTGATATGAAAAGACCAAGTATAGAGAGGTGATAAAATAATAACCAGGGATAACCCACCCCCCAAACCCAATGTCCTCATCCCCAAACAATGAAGACGGCAGGTTGAATGCACCTTTAAACTTCTGTTGCATCTCGACAGAAAAATAAAACGCTATCCTCTCTTTATGCAGAGAGGCTCCGAGCGTTCAATCAGAGCACCGGGTGTGTATAAAACAAAAATGAACAACACAATTGAGAAAAGTCACATCTTTAACGATGTATGGGGATGGAGTAGATAAAAAAATGAAAGAAACAACACCCCACACAGATCAGCTGGGAACTTATTCTTTAAGTGGCCAATATCTAGGCTAAAGTATTTTTTACCTTACAAGATGAGAGAGTTCAGTAGTCTGAGAATCATTAGCGGGCAGAAAATTGCGAATCATAAAATGCCTGGGCTTCTTTCGGCCATTCAAAAAACCTCTTCTCCCCGCGGTGCTCCATGTGCAGACGGGCCGGGAACAGGAGGGAAAACCTGAACGTTTCACACCGGCAAAGGATGCTCTCTTCTTAGCGATGTTGGTGGTCATGTCTGGGGGAAAAGTAAACATTCTGTCCATGGTACTTGAGCTGCTGTGCGTCCGTGGCATACTGGTTAAGGAGTTGGACTGGTAACCGGAAGGTGGCCAGTTCGAATCCCGAACCTCCACGGATGAGGTGCCCTTGAGCAAGGCACCTGAAACCCCCCTGCTCCCCGGGCGCTGCACCGCGGCAGCCCACTGCTCCGGGAGTGCCGGTGTGCCCCCATGTGTGTAACCGCATGTGTGTACCTGCGTGTGCACCTGTATTTGTGTACCCCACGTGTGTGGACCTCTGTGTGTGTATGTGTTCACCGGCTACCCGGATGGGTCAAATGCAGAGAAAGAATTTCCCCCTAAAAAGGGATGAATAAAGGACTTATCCTTATCCTTATTATTCTTATCTCAAGTTTCCTGTGTAAAAACGACGAGGGGGTCAAACCCCGGTCGTCACGGCGCGGGCTTTCTTGGTTCACTGGAGAAGGAGTCTAGACCTCTTTAGAATATTTTGTAGTATTGCATACTCCCGAATGTTTTATTTTTTTTATGAATGAAGACACCCGCATGCAATAATGAGTTCACGTCTGAGTGTAGACTACAAACGCGATAAACGAGGGATGTTCGTACTCTCCAGACACGGTCTAATAAATAGTGAACTTCATCACAGCCTTACCGAAGAGCCTACAATGCTTAATGCAAACAATAGCAACAAAAAACGCCTGCAGAAATTACCCGACACCCTCTGGGCTCAGCATGATTCATGTCTACAGTAGCCTATGCCTTCTATCATTGATCAATATGTGGACATTTTAACCACGATGGTTGAATTAAAATCAGAGGGAGACGGCAAGTGCAGCTCGAAAAGCGACCTCCCACACGAGCAATGGAATCATTTGATTTTATTATATGCCTTGTGGCGTGGTGATTGATCGGTACATTTCGGGTGTGCATGTATTTTTGGAATTTTAAATTGCTGCAATAAATTATGTTGTTGTTGACTTCTAACATGTCTCTATCTTTGCTGTTTAAATCTAACAGTAGTCTATGAGTAATATATCGGCGGTAACCACTGTTTTTGGTTGCAAAATTTTGCCAGCTGGGCATTCCGTGGTGTTGGATGTGTTTTAATAAAACGCATCCAATACACGGAATGTTCGCTGGTGATGCCACTGAGGCTATAGTAGGCTAACGATGCTCTTAGCATCCAACGCGTACCCCTGGAGTCCTCGTTAGCTACAAGCATTTTCACGACGTACGTTACCAACGATGCTTTTGGGAAACGATGTGAAACTGTACGATGCTCGTATGACGCACTTCACAATCCACTTAGGCTAACGATGCTTGGAAACTGGGCCCAGGGCTGGTTCAGGTCCAACCTAAACCACCCATTCTGTGAGGCGTGTCATTAAATCAAACAATGTAAACTCATGGATTCATTAGGCCACCATGCTTGTCATACAGTAGTACCCTGTCATGGTTGCGTGTAACTATATTTAATAATTGTAATATTGTTTTTAAATAACATTTAGTTTGATTAATTAAGATGTTGGCATGGTCCAAGATCTTGAAGACAACAATGAAAACTCAATTTTAAAACATCTTAATGTCTGTATTTTACTTTTCTTGTGGATTGAACATCTTGTGTGTTGAGTCAATGTTCGACACGCCCACGCACAGACACCAACTCTTAACGTAATAACTTCTTGTGTGTGTTTCCTACAGGCCTGGCTGGAACACAGGATTCACATAGTCCACCTTGCCTATTGCAGACTTCTACGCAGACAGTCAGTAAACCTCAAACTCAAACTAGATAAAAAGCTGTTGTCCTCAATGTTGGTGGTTGGAGTCTGATGTTTGGAGGCATGATGTGCTTTTCTCTTGCCCAGGTATTCTGAATGGGAGCCGGATACAGTTTCACTTGAGTAAGTTCCCCTAAAATAAGTCTCAAACACAATTTCTGCTGTGTGTGTGTGTGTGTGTGTGTGTGTGTGTGTGTGTGTGTGTGTGTGTGTGTGTGTGTGTGTGTGTGTGTGTGTGTGTGTGTGTGTGTGTGTGTGTGTGTGTGTGTGTGTGTGTGTGTGTGTGTAAAATGAACTACCTTTTTAAAAACCATTCAGAGAACCGTAACTAGAGCAAGGAGATATAAGAAGTGAAATTGTCAGAATTAAACTAGACAAAAGGCTGTTGTCCTCAATGTTGGAGTCTGATGTTTGGATGCATGATTTGCTTTTCTCTTGTCCAGGTATTCTGAATGGGAGCAGGATACAGTTTCACTTGAGTAAGTTCCCCTAAAATAAGTCTCAAACACCCTTTCTGCTGTGTGTGTGTGTTTGTAAAATATACTACCTTTTTTAAAACCAATCAGAGAACAGTAACTAGAGCAAGGAGCTATAAGAAGTGAAATTGTCTGAATTAAACTAGACAAAAGGCTGTTGTCCTCAATGTTGGTGGTTGGAGTCTGATGTTTGGATGCATGATTTGCTTTTCTCTTGTCCAGGTATTCTGAATGGGAGCTGGATACAGTTTCACTTGAGTAAGTTCCCCTAACATAAGTCTCAAACACCCTTTCTGCTGTGTGTGTGTGTGTGTGTGTGTGTGTGTGTGTGTGTGTGTGTGTGTGTGTGTGTGTGTGTGTGTGTGTGTGTGTGTGTGTGTGTGTGTGTGTGTGTGTGTGTGTGTGTGTGTGTGTGTGTGTGAAGTGTACTACCTTTTTTAAACCAATCAGAACAGTAACTAGAGCAAGGAGCTATAAGAAGTGAAATTGTCTGAATTAAAGCAAGTGTTTGGAGAACAAGCAAAAATCAAACGTCAATTTAAAGGCATACAAACGAAAAATATCCCAGCCTTACAGGCCTACCTCCAAAGGCCCTCTCCCAAAACCCTCAAATAGCTTGTTAGCTTTAGCAACAGGTCTGCCTTGCACTGTGGACAGGCAGTGTTTAAATCAAGGTAGGTAGACAAGACAGTTGGCGCATCCCATCATTATAATCTGCCAAAATGAATTGATCGCACAGGCTTATTACAGACCTTCGACAGCCACAGAAAGTTTTCCTTTTTTTTAGCATTTCATTTATTAATTGCTGAGATTTTCCAGAGACATGTTGAGGAAAATTTGCTAGAATAAATTGCCTACCACAGCTTTAATAGGTGTGACTGAAGGCCAGAATGGGAAATGTTTTCTGCTCAAACAAATTTGTCAATGATAGGGAGCACATGACAACAAACATCAAACAATCAGAATACCTCGCTCAAATCACTCAAAGCTTAACCGTATTTGACATTACTGTATGTCTGCTCGTCTTCCTGCTTTAGCTCAACCCCTGAAGAATCCCAGCAACCCCCCACGACAACCGCAGTCCCCGCCTCCTCCCTGAGTTCCAGGCCCAGTCTACAGGCAATCAGCCATGGAGGTCCTGGCCCGTCAAACTCTGCACCTCCCTTGCCGAGGAGGATTTTGGAAGCACTCGCGTCTTGGACTCCACCGAAGAGATCAAGGTCAAAGTCTTCAGGAAGGAAAGGATCGAGGTCTCCACGGACGAAGAGGTCAAGGTCTCCACGGACGAAGAGGTCAAGGTCTCCACGGAAGAAGAGGTCAAGGTCTCCACGGAGAAAGAGGTCAACGTCGCCAGCGAGTTTGTGGTCCCCAGATTGGAAGCGAACCAGCGGTATTGCTAGCTCATTGCTTCGCTCCAGACCTATCCACAGGTAACCGTGATTCCTTCAATCTCAATGGTGTAGTTCACCAAATGCATCCGCACTATCCTTCATACTCTCTGACTTTAACAATATACATGATTACATGATAAGACCTCAGTACTTCCCATACGTAGATCAATGTGTGGCGCAGCGCCTCAGAAACCGGACCGAGCGCCACAAATTGATTCCGTTTTTTTTTTTTTTGTATCTTTCCGTTCATTCATCTCTGCATAGCACTCTTTCTCCCTGTCATTCTCGTTCGCAGACGCACACACAGAGAAGCGCGCATACATGCCAATGGTGCGCGGGTATCCACTACCACTTATTGGATCAACCCGCCTATCACTGATGCATGCACGCGCACTGACAGCTGATTCGCCCGCTCCTCCTCTCAACGCGCCTACAAAGGAAAATCAGAAGCAGCGTGATATTTGGCACAATGAAGACAGTCGACGACATCTGGAGTTTACCAATGTGTGCTCAAGCACACCTGCCCAGAATTATTCTTGACTCAGAAAAGATAATGTTAGCCTTATGAACTCAACCTTATTGATATTGAACATCCTGCACCCTAGGTCAGCATAGACAACGTTGGTAACGCAGCAAACAATGTGATTAATGTAAAATGCGGTTATAGTTTAGATAGATCAGTGTTAGACTGGGTTCCCCCAGCCCGTTCTGCCGGCGATTTGAATTCGCTCTGCAGCAGGGGCTGTACAGGAGCAATGCATTGCCTTCTGTTTCCGATCCCCGTTTACTGGAGCCAATCACCAATCACCTTTTGGCTGGTTTAGCACAATCAAAACCGTGAAGTGATTTCTGCGATCGAAGCGATCGTTGGTCGGATAGTTTGAAGGACTATTTTTTTTTTCATTATATTGTTAAATGAGCAATCGCGGCCTCCTCGTCTCACTCCGCTATCATTTTACACTATTATATTATAGTGTAATATAATATTATACCCCCATTATATTATACCCCCATCCTTCCCGCCTGAAAGTCCGGGAGCACCAAACGTTGCTACCTGATCTGTGGGAAACACTGGACCTCCTGTCTGGCCCTTCCACCTCACCTCTTTGTGATTGGTTCCTTCTTTCTCATTAACCAGCCGTAGAAGCCGCTCCCGGTCCTCGCCAAGCTCCTCCCCCAGCTCAGACCGTTACCGTGGCAAAAGGCCGTCCTCACCAGCCAGGAGATCTAGGCGAAGCTCTGGGTCCCCACGAAGGGGTCGGGGGTCACGATCGCCCCGACATGCACGTGGTACCAGACCCAACCGCAGGTGTGTTGGGTTACTTGTTTCTTTGAATGGTTTTATGGTTCACTAGTAACCATAGAAACAGTAACCGACTTACCACTCGTTACCAATCAAAACCACTGTTAAGTGTAAAGTAGTGACATCAACACAAGGTTAATATTTATTTCTTTATTATTAGTGAATAAAGCGGTAATACATTTCACAGTAATAAGTAGTAGTTGTTAAAGCGATGGTCTAGTATTCATGGTGATCTTGATCCTCCCAGGTCCCGCTCTGGGTCTCGATCCCCTCACCCCTCCTCTCAGCGAAGACGGTCGCGCAGTCACGATGGGAGGTCTTCGGGTCGCAGACAAGAGGAGACCAGCGTAGAACAGCTGGCCAAGAAACTACTGGAATCCTCTGGTAAGAGATCAGGTAGAGAGTAATGGAGGGAGGGAGAGAGAAGGAGGGAGAGTTATAGGTAGAGGACCTCGTGGATAAACCAGGAGAGGGAATGATTTAGTCTTTACGCACAGTTAAACCTTATGTGTACTTTTCATAATACTTACATTAATCAAATTTGATGTCTATCGCTTATTCCTACTCTAATCTCTTCCTTCTGTCTTTCTTGCCCGTCTTCCTCTGATCTTCACACCTCTTCTCCTCTTCCTCTCTACTTCTTCTCTTTCTCTCCATCTCCTCTTCTTCTCCCTGTTGTCTTCCTCTCCCGCTCCTCCCCTCAAGGTGTCCAGAGCTTTACAGGCTCCTCCAGTCTAGAGCTTGTGGTCCAGACTCTGGCCCCAGTGCTGCTGGCAGAGCTGGCCAAGCTGAAGGCCGCTTCATCATCATCCTCTGATTCATCTAAAGATCAAAAAAAGCCATCCTCGTCATCTAGAGATGAACAGAAGCAGTCATCCTCCTCATCTAGAGACGAGAAGAAGCCATCCTCCTCCTCTAGAGATGAACAGAAGCCATCATCCTCATCATCTAGAGACGAGAAGAAGCCATCCTCCTCTTCCTCATCTAGAAATGAACAGAAGCAGTCATCCTCCTCATCTAAAGACGAGAGGAAGCCATCCTCCTCTTCCTCATCTAGTGATAAACAGAAGCAGGCATCCACTTCTTCGACCAATGGAGGGAATGAACCACCTTTGTCCTCTTCCTCTGTTAAGGGAATCAAGAAGGTGCTGGTTAAGAAGAGTGAACCAACTAAATCTGCAAAACCTCCAGGGGTGAGTAGTTGAGTTGAGAAGTTTTCACCCTCCGTGTTTCCCACTTGAATCTCTTGTCTTTTTCTCTGCGTCCTCGTCTGTTTCCGTGTATCTGTGTATAACTCTGTGTCTCCTGGGTCTAGTCGGGTCTCCTGGGCTTCGTACCGGCCCACCCTCCCCTGCTCCTGTCTGGGCTTCCCTCCGAGGTCACCCAGCAGCAGGTGTTCTCCGCTGTGGAGAAGTTCGGAAAAAGCAGACTCACTTCTGTGGCGGGACAAGAGGTGAGCACTAACCTCTGGTAGTTAACTCCTGAGGTCAGAGTAAACTTTGGTTGGACTGAGCCATGACATGTTTCCACTTAAGGTGTAAGTGAACACACTGTTAAAGCTGGAATTCAAACATGATGAGATCAAAAGAAAAAGGTTTTTGGGGCTCGAGTTCTAGGAAGGCGGGGAGCACGTTACAACGGATGAAACAACTCTAGATACTTTTTTTTAGTACCGTTGTTTTTTAACGTTGTATTTGAAATGTTACACTTAGAAGCTTAACCCTCACTCGTCTGCAGGCACCAAAATTAACCGCTGCTCAGACAGAGCTCCAAACATTCACACACACCGCAGCGTTATTATGAGTGGCTCCTGAGAAGATTTGCTTTGTATGCCTGTGTCTTTAGGCCACGGTGTACTTTCTACAAGAAGCTGCCGCTCATGCCTTGCTCGGCTTTACGGAGCTGAAGATTGGTGGAAATCCAATCACTGTGACACGGATAGCGGTAACGGACAAACACTCACGCACATCATGTATCTCTAATGGCTCTTCCTCCTTTCTGTCTGTAACCAAATGGTTGTCTTTACAGGTACCTGGGACAACAACAGTGCCACACCTTCTTCCGACCCCGGTTTCTTCTGTCCAAGTAAAAAGCTCTGCCGCAATGGCCATCAATGTTGTGGCAGAACCTCCCTCAATTTCCTTGCAAAGCAACAAGACGACCGCGCCCGGTATCAAAACGACCACACCCGGTACCGAAGGGACCACGCCTGGCAACAAGAAGGCCACGCCTGGCAGCCAGAAGGCCACGCCTGGCAACCAGAAGGCCACGCCTGGCAACCAGAAGGCCACGCCTGGCAACCAGAAGGCCACGCCTGGCAACCAGAAGGCCACACCTGGCAACCAGAAGGCCACACCTGGCAACAAGAAGGCCACACCTGGCAGCAAGACAACCACGCCTGGCAACAAGAAAACCACGCCTGGCAAAAAGACGCCTACGCCCAGCAAGTCAACAACCACGCCTGACAACAAGGTGACAACACCCGGCAACAAGGCGGCCTCGCCTGGTAACAAGACTGCCACGCCTGGCAGCACGACCATGCCCAGCAAAAAGATGATACCTGGCAACACCATAACCACGCCTGTCAACAAGACGGCCACACCCGCCAACAAGATGGCCCCGCCCGTTACCGTAACGATCACACCTGGTAGCGACACGACCACAACCGGCAACACAACAACCATGTCTGAAAACAAGACGACCACACCCGGCAACAAGACGACTGTTCTCTGCAAAACGACATCCATGCCTAGAAACACAACGACTGTGCCTGGCAGCACAGCAACGGCCGGCGACAAGATGACCACACCCGGCAACAAGACTGCCACACCTGGCAGTGACACGACCACAACCGTAAACACAGAAACCATGTCTGAAAACAAGAGGACCGCACCCGACAACAAGGCGGCCACGCCTGGTAGCACAACAACCATCCCCGGCAGCAAGATGACCACACCTGGTAACGAGATTACCACGCCTGGTAGCACAACAACCATGCCCAGCAAAAAGGAGATAACCCCTGGCAACACCATAACCACGCCTGTCAACAAGGCGGCCACACCTGGCGACAAGATGGCCCCGCCCGGGGACAAGATGGCCCCGCCCGTTACCGTAACGATCACACCTGGCAGCGACACGACCACAACCGGCAACACAACAACCATGTCTGAAAACAAGACGACCACACCCGGCAACAAGACGGCCACACCCGGCAACAAGACGGCCACACCTGGTAACAAGATTGCCATGCCTGGTAGCACAACAACCATGCCCAGCACAAAGAAGATAACTCCTGTCAACACCATAACCACGCCTGTCAACAAGGCGGCCACACCCGGCGAAAAGATGGCCCTGCCCGTTAACGTAACGATCACACCTGGCAGCGACACGACCACTACCGGCAACACAACAACCACGCCTGACAACAAGGTGACCACACCCGGCAACAACACGGAAACGCCTGGAATAAACACCGCCCTGCCTGGCACAGCATCAATTATGCCTGGCAACGAGACCGCAACCCCTGGCAACACAATAGCCACGCCTGTCAAGAACACTACCATGCCAAGCAACGCAACAACCTTGCCTGTCAACAAGATTACCGCACCCGGCAACAAGGCGGCCTCGCCTGGTAACAAGGCGGACATGCCTGGCAGCACGACCATTTCCAGCAAAAAGATGATCCCTGGCAACACCATAACCACGCCTGTCAACAAGACGGCCACACCCGGCAACAAGTTAGCCCCGCCCGTTAACGTAATGATCACACCTGGCAGCGACACGACCACAACCGGCAACACAGCAACCATGTCTGAAAACAAGACGACCACACCCAGCAACAAGACGACTGTTCTCTGCAAAACGACATCCATGCCTAGAAACACAACGACTGTGCCTGGCAGCACAGCAACGCCCGGCGACAAGATGACCACACCCGGCAACAAGACTGCCACACCTGGCAGTAAAACGACCACAACAGGAAACACAACAACCATAACTGAAAACAAGACGACCACACCCGACAACAAGGCGGCCACGCCTGGTAACGAGATTGCCACGCCTGGTAGCACAACAACCATGCCCAGCAAAAAGAAGATAACCCCTGGCCACACCATAACCACGCCTGTCAACAAGACGGCCACACCTGGCGACAAGATGGCCCCGCTCGTTAACGTAACGATCACACCTGGCAGCGGCACGACCACAACCGGCAACACAACAACCACGCCTGACAACAAGGTGACCACACCCGGCAACAACACAGCCACACCTGGCAAAAAGACCGCCCTGCCTGGCAGAGCACCAATTATGCCTGGCAACGAGACTGCAACCCCTGGCAACACAACAGCCACGCCTGTCAAGAAAACTACCATGCCAAGCAACGCAACAACCTTGCCTTACAACAAGACGACCACACCCGGCAACAAGTCGACTGTTCTCTCCAAAACGACATCCATGCCTAGCAACACAACGACTGTGCCTGGCAGCACAACAATGCCCGGCAAAAAGACGACGACACCCGGCAACAAGACGCCCACACCCGGTAACAAGATTGCCACGCCTGGTAGCACAACAACCATGCCCAGCAAAAATAAGATATCCCCTGGCAACACCATAACCACGCCTGTCAACAAGACGGCCACACATGGCGACAAGATGGCCCCGCCCGTTAACGTAACGATCACACCTGGCAGCGACACGACCACAACCGGCAACACAACAACCACGCCTGACAACAAGGTGACCACACCCGGCAACAACACAGCCACGCCTGGTAAAAAGACCGCCCTGCCTGGCACAGCACCAATTATGCCTGGCAACGAGACCGCAACCCCTGGCAACACAACAGACATGCCTGTCAAGAACACTACCATGCCAAGCAACGCAACAACCTTGCCTCACAGCAAGACGACCACACCCGACATCAAGACGACTGTTCTCTGCAAAACGACATCCATGCCTACTAACAAAACGACTGTTCCTGGCAGCACAACAACGCCCGGCAACAAGTTGACCACACCCGGGAACAAGGCGGCAACGCCTGATAACAAGATTACCACACCCGGCAACAAGGCGGCCTCGCCTGGCAACAAGGCGACCATGCCTGGCAGCACGACCATGCCCAGCAAAAAGAAGATAACTCCTGGCAACACCATAACCAGGCCTGTCAACAAGACGGCCACACCCGGCAACAAGATGGCCCCGCCTGTTAACGTAACGATCACACCTGGCAGCGACATGACCACAACCGGCAACACAACAACCATGTCTGAAAACAAGACGACCACACCTGGCAACAAGGCGGCCACGCCTGGTAACAAGACGGCCACACCCGGCAACAAGATGGCCCCGTCCGTTAACGTAAAGATCACACCTGGAAACAAGATGGCCTCGCCTGGCAAAACGACGAACACACCTGGCAGCGACACGACCACAACCGGCAACACAACAACCATGTCTGAAAACAAGACGACCACACCCGGCAAGAAGGCGGCCACACCTGGTAACAAGACGGCCACACCCGGCAACAAGATGGCCCCACCCGTTAACGTAACGATCACACCTGGTAGCGACACGACCACAACTGGCAATACAACAACCATGTCTGAAAACAAGACGACCACACCCGGCAACAAGGCAACTGTTCTCGGCAAAAAAACATCCATGCCTAGCAACACAACGACTGTGCCTGGCAGCACAGCAACGCCCTTTGACAAGATGACCACACCCGGTAACAATACTGCCACTTCTGGCAGCACAACAACCACGCCCCGCAACAAGATGACCACGCCTGGTAGCACAACAACCATGCCCAGCAAAAAGAAGATAACCCCTGGCAACACCATAACCACGCCTGTCAACAAGGCGGCCACACCTGGCGACAAGATGGCCCCGCCCGTTAACGTAACGATCACACCTGGCAGCGACACGACCACAACTGGCAACACAACAACCACACCCGGCAACAAGACGCCCACACCCGGCAACAAGACGCCCACTTCCGACAACAAGACGCCCACTTCTGACAACATAACACCCACGCCTGACAACATGGCAATCGAGCTCAGCAACAACACGGACATGCAATGCGACACAGAAGTTTTCCCCACCATCCTCTTCCTCGAATCAATTCGTGAGTATCTACCCCCATCATTCATCAATAAGTACCTTCAGCCCGGGGTTAGATTTGGGCATAGTGTGCTTTAGTGATTTTTGACCATTTTAACCATCACCTTGCTGACTATTTACAGTGCTTATTTTCTCTCTGTCATTTAAACAGAATGTCTGGATGTTCAGTGTTGGACATGGAATAACGTAGGTCTAATAACGGTATCAAACAAACACACTCATGCATGCACACACGGCCAATAATTAATCTCAGTCTCTTTGCTGCTCTCTCGATATAGTTCCTATACTACGCCACCAGTGGTGCCACCATCATGGTGACTGATCTGCCAGAGATAAAATACGATGTTTACACTGCTACTTCGATCACAAAAGTTTTGGAGAAGTTTGGCAACATCCAACGTGAAAAATGCTTCATCCTTCCTGACAACTCCACGGTAAAGTTGAAACATAATTTACATTTACATTTACATTTAGGGCATTTAGCAGACGCTTTTGTCCAAAGCGACTTACAATAAGTACATTTGTCATAAGAAGTGCATCAATATATCGCTGTCGGTACAGAAAGGATGTTCATAGAACCAAGTGCAAGTACCACAATCGCTAGGTCAATCAATTCCCCGTGTTACAGACATGATAGCAGCTACTGCAGTTGCTACACAGTTAAGTAATACAATACAATACAATACAATCCAGTGCACAATGGTGGTCAGAAGTGGAAAGGTGGCTATGCAGAGTCGAGGTGGACTCTGAACAGGTGAGTCTTGAGTCCTTTTCGGAAGACAGTGAGTGACTCTGCGGTCCTGAGGGCGTCAGGGAGTTCGTTCCACCACTGAGTTCCCAAAACCGAAAAAAGTTGTGACTTTGCTGAACGGCCTTTGCTACTTCTTAGCGATGGTGGTTCCAGACTTCCAGCTGAGGTAGTTGAGCGGAGGGATCGAGCTGGGGTATGTGGCTTTAGCAATGCTTGGAGGTAGGCAGGGGCAGTTCCATCGACTGCCTTGTATACCAGTACCGTCGTCTTAAATTTGATGCGATCTACTACGGGAGCCAGTGGAGGTCCCGGAAGAGGGGGGTCACATGGGAGAACTTCGGTAGGTTGAACACGAGGCGCGCTGCCGCATTCTGGATGTGCTGCAAAGGTTTAATCGCAGAGGCAGGAAGTCCAGCCAGGAGTGAGTTGCAGTAGTCGAGGTGGGAGATGACCAGTGATTGGACAAGAAGCTGAGCTGCTTCTCTTGTGAGGAAGGGCCGGATTCTGCGAATGTTGTAAAGTGCAAATCTGCAGGATCGGGCGGTGATGTTTGCAGTGCAGGATAATTGATTGTCCAGTACCACCCCAAGGTTTCTGGCAGTTGTAGACGGAGATACAGTTATGTTCTCGACGTTGACCAACAAGTCCATGTGTGGTCAGTCTTTCCCTGGGATTAGGAGGAGCTCTGTTTTGTTGAATCATACATTCTACTTTAAACCTGCAACCATGTCACTTTGTACCGCACTAGGTGTGCATCGGATCACAAAACTCACGGTTCGTATCGTGTCACGGTTTTTGAGTCACAGGTCGGATCATTTTTTGATCAACAACAACAATAAAGATAACAAGACAAATGTGACTTTAAATAAAATCTTCAAATGTGTAAAAACAAAATAAAGTGAAAAAATTGGTAATAATCCTGCTTCCTTTAAGCATGGTCAATATTTTAAAAAATTGCAATCTGAGGCATTATTCCTTCTTCTTTTAACATGGATAGTAAATAATCCCTAACCCTGGATTTACAATTCAGGATGTCTGCATTGCCTGGGGAGTGTTTAGAGTCCACACCCCCAGGCAACGCAGACATCCCCATCCTCTTTTTTTTTTTTCATCAAGTATGGTAGCGAAATACAGTTTCTGTCGTGTTTTATTCTTCATTTTGTAAATCCATTGATTTTGGTTGGAAGACTCATTGCTCATTGCAAGGGAGATTGGTTGTAGTCTTTTTGCTCGGTTCTAGTCCTACTGTTCATACGGAGAACCGAGCGAAAAGACTACAACCAAACATAAATATGTCAGGTTCCGGTTCCGGTTTCCGTTTCAATGGGATTTACCGAACGCCAAATAAAACACAACAGAAACTGTATTTGCTACGAAACTTGATGATGTTTTTAATACCGGAATTGTCCTCAAAAAATGCGCTGATCAAGTGAACACACAACTTTTTTTTTTATCAGCCGATCCGCGGATCACTTGCGTCCCGAACCGTGAGGGTCGATCCGTACGGCTCACGGGTGACGCCTCGTGCCCACTACCTCCGTCCGTTGACTGATCCCCATTGACTTTGAATGGGGACAGACGCGCAATGCATTGTGGATCCGTCCGTCCCGTTGGAGCCTTTGGCTCCGCCAAAAAGTAGAACATTTTTCAACTTTTTCGGCAGCGACGGATCCGTCATCCAATCAGATCGCGTATGCAAATTTAAGCACTGTGACGCGACTCGGGCTCTGACGATACTGGAAAGCGGGAAAGCGGGTCATCTTGACAACGCAACAAGCAGGAAGAAGCGGGAAGAACCCGGCGAAGCGATTTGATTGGCTGACGGATGCCTCTGCAAGGACTACTCCCCCATCCGTCAGCCACGCCTTCCCACGTCCGTTGACTGACGGTGCAGTGGGCATGTAGCGTAACGCCTCGTGCCAACTGCCTCCGTCCGTTGACTGATCCCCATTGACTTTGAATGGGGACGGACGCGCAATGCATTGTGGATCCGTCCGCTGAAGGCTCTGTCAAAAAGTTGACATTTTTTTAACTTTTCCGGCAGCGACGGATCAGTCATCCAATCATATCACATATGCAAATTTAAGCACTGTGACACTACTCGGCGTCTAACGACCCTGGAAACCTCCCCCATCCGTCAGCCACGCCTTCTGAGTCCTTTGACTGACGGTGCAGTGGGCACGAGGCGTAACCCGTGAACCGTTGCACCACGATACCGCACTGATGGTCTCCGTTATAGTTTGTTTATTTGTGTCTAGGGAATCAGTGCCATTGTTGTTCTTTTAGTTATGCCGACTGCTTTCTGTATCCAGGCGTTTGTAACCATGACGGCCAATAGGATGGCATCCCTGATTGAGGCGCTGATGATGGAAGCCTTCTTGAACTTCAAAACTGTCCGCTTTCACCTTCTGAAGGAAAACGCCCTTGAATCTCCGGTACACACCCAAACTCACACACAGGAAAACTGCATTCTCTGAATCAATGGAGGTCTTGAAACGATTTGATGTGAATACTGGGCTTAATCTGACGTAAAAAAGCCCCCTATTTCCACTGAGACCGGCCCCTGTTTTTCTTGCTTGTAATCTATAATTACATTTTATATTACTCTATAGTATACAAAATCTGTCTATTGGCAGCCTATGTACAGTTTATATGTAAGATTGAATGCAGCCGCTTACATGGACAGGCACAGTCGTGATATTTTGAAAACTGAATTTGTTGGTGGAGGTGGTTTGTCGTGTAGTGGAGGTGCTGCAACCCTTGTAATAACCCCTCACTGCCTTTCAGATCGACTTCTATAAACATCTTCTGCGCTGGAGTGAAAAGGTGACACGCACACACCCACACTCCCACTGCGATCTGGGACAATCACAACCTTCAGTCTTCCTAGCAAACACGTTTGTTAAAATGAAATAAAAGTTTAAAGTTGGTTGAAGTTCCACTGAGCGCCACAGGAAATCCCTCATTCCACTGGCCATCAGACTCTTTAACTCCTCCCACTACCGAAGTGTGTGAGTCATTGTGAGATCTGCACTGCTTTTGTTTTTGTTAATTATTGGAACCAGAGGACCTGTGCAATTTGTTGGCACTTTATTTTGAGATGAACTTCATCCGGGATCAATACAGTCACCTGTGTCTGTAAGGCGGTGTGATCAGCAGGAATATGTGCTTGTCCGAAAAAGGTTCTGGCTTTATTACCGAATCCAATGAGGTAATAAAGCAGGGTAAACAGGGTATAGTAAAACCTCCTTTTACTATACCCTGTACTGTACAGGGTATTTACTGTACCCTCAAGACCCACGCATTGTCCAATGTTGGAGATGAAGTTTCCTTAAGGGGTTAAGGGGCTTTGAAATTTGCACAATGGGGATTGAGAGAAACATCCTAATGGAATCGAGCCTAGGTGTTGAATGTCTACTTCCTGTGGTCTAGCTTTATGATGAGTCTACATTGGAGTACAGACTGGTGTTCATCAGCAACATTCCTTATTGCAAATCCTCGATGGACGACATCCATAAAGTCCTCATCAATACCGGAGGAGTCAGGCACTACCTGCCGATGATTGGCAAGGTACAAACATGCACTTCCTGATCTGTTCTACCTAATTTGCTTAACACATGGCAACCTGAAACATTATTTTATGTGTGTGTGCGTGTGTGTGTAGATATTTGTAGAATTTGTCACGGTGGAGGATGCAGACCGATTCGGTGTCTGGCTGTCCACATTTCCACTGAGCTGGGAAATCCATATCTCGCGTCCTGGTACGTGACACAACAGCACCACCTAGTGCACACAATGCAACAGCACCCCACCTCAACCTCATGCGCTTGTTAATGTCTTCACACTGCAGATCGCATCCATTACTCTATCCTATTGATCTATCTATTTATCGATCCTCCACTCTACACATACTGTCTTTACATTGTAGAAATCAATCCTCCACTCTACACATACCATCCTTACACTGTAGATATCAATCCTTCACTCTATACATGCTGTCTTCACACTAGATTTCGATCCTCCATTCTAAAGATATTGTCTTTACACTGTAGATATCGATCCTCTAGTCTAAACATACTGTCTTTACACAATAGATAGCAGTGGCAGTGTGTGCTGGGACTGTGTAGTGTCCTTGGTGATGTTGTGTGCCCTCTTTGTTTGATGGGAAGGCTGCTCCACAGATGTATTGTGCCGTTTTAATCGCACGTTGGAGAGCCTTCCTTTCCTGTACCGTGCAGTTTCCAAACCCCACTGTGATGGAGTTGCTCAGGAGGCTCTCCACTGTACACCTGTATAAGTTGCTGAGGAGTTTGGATGACAGTCCAAATTTCCTCAGCTTACTTAAGAAGTACAGCCGCTGCTGAGGCTTCTTGGCAATGTGCTGGGTGTTGTGAGACCAGGAGAGGTCCTCGCTGATGTAGGTGCCGAGGAATTTAAAGGTTTTCACCCTCTCTACCTGAGTCTCGCCGATGTGTAATGGACTGTGCTGGTCTCTCCTCTTCCTTGGGTCGATAATCAACTCCTTAGTCTTCTCAGTGTTTAAGGAGATATTATTTGTGTGGCACCAGGACACCAGCTGAGCCACCTCATCCCTGTAGTCTGTCTCCACCCCACCAGTGATCAGTCCGATGACTGTTGTGTCATCCGCAAACTTGATGATTGTGGTGTTGCGCTGGGTGGAGGCACAGTCAGTCACAGTCAGAGGGTGTACAGCAGCGGACTCAGCACACAGCCCTGGGGGGTCCCTGTGCTCACCGTCCTTGTGCCTGATGTCCGGGTACCAACTCTGACTGTCTGGGGTCTGTCTGCAAGGAAATCCAGAACCCAGCTGCAGAGGGACGGTGTCAGTCCGAGGAGGAGGAGCTTCTCAGCCAGTCTGGTCAGGAGGACCGTTTTGAATGCTGAGCTGTAGTCGATAAACAGCATTCGAACATACGTGTCCTTGATCTCCAGATGTGTGTGTGTGTGTGTGGTGCATACCCCTGTGTTTAAATAAAGGTTGATAATATATCCCCCCAGGCCTCGACCAACACAAGGCAGGGCGTGAAGATGCGTTCTTGATGGCGGTGGCCAACCAGACCATATTCTATCCCACCCTGTCCCCCCAGTTCTACACCCCTGGTGAGACCCCCTAACTATCCATGTTGTTTTCTGATCTTCAAGTGGACTGACATCTTTTTATCCATTTTTTTTTTTTTTTTTAATGATTTAATAATGTAATGGTCAGGTTGATTCTGATGATTCAATTATTGGATGGTTGGAGGGGGAATCATTGATTATTATTATTTATGACACTTAAGATCACGTGTTTCTTAATATTAAAGGGATGGTTCGTATGAAATTCACCCTCAGGTCCTTTGCAACATAACATCCAGCCAAATACCACCTCAGAAGCTTTTTCTTCTTTTTTTAACTGTAAGAAAAAAGCTAGTGAATTCAACCCTCCTTAAAAATGTATTGACAACTAAAATAATTCAATTATTTCAGTTGTCAATACATTTCTATGGAGTGTTGTACCCCGCCTACAGTAACCAAACGAGCGAGTCTGTTTCAGCGCCCCCTCCTACGTAGTAAGGGGGTACATTTTACATACATGTATGGATATTCCATACAAAAATAGATGTCTAATTCGTCAGTTTGCCATGTGACTGACTGACAGGGAGCCTGCCAGAGCTGCCGGACTGCCGCCAGAGCCTTGGCGGCAATCCGGCAGTTTAGCTCCGGGAGTACAATCCCTTTCTCCTCCATGTCACGGTTTAATCTGGACTTCAGAGAGTCAAACCAAAGTTCCTTTCCCCCAATTCTTCTCAACCATGGCTGAGAAAACCCCCACTAGAAGTCTTTACTTGTTGTGGAAGTACCAGAGACGTCAGACGCAGTCTTTATGATTCATAATATCATCTGATGCGCACATATCTTTTGGCCCCTGATATTGGATATAATATTAGATAAATACCTATATATTATATCATATTATTATTATATAGATAAGAGATTCGGGAGTCCGCAAACGGCAACAATCACTTCTCCTCCATGCTGTGGTTCACTCTGACAGCTCATTAGTCAATCGGCAGCTGCTCATTTGCATTAAAGCTACAGACACCAGAAACAGCGCATTCTGAAAGGACAGAGGGGAATAGATGTAGGCAAGATTTATTTTCCCAAAAGCTATTTCTACAAAACAGCTTAAAAAACAAGTTTTCTGAAACTCATATACTATCTTTACTTGTTGGGAAAACACCATATTATTTCTCCTTTAATATACTCCTGGTGTACTTACAAATTGAACAATGCCTAATTTTATGAGTACAGACCCTGTTTGTACTACTGACGAAGTGTTGTAATAGTCCAAGCATTATTAGTGGGGTCATTTACAAGATACAGGACAGGTTCCATTAGCGCAGGAACTAAGCAAGTCGACTGAAAACTCTAACTTCACCAATGTTCGACCAAGGGATAAAAACTGAGGGGGTATTTGGCTGGACGTCATGGTGCAGAGGACCCAAGGGTGAATTTACTGCGAACCATCCCTTTATTGATAATGAAGCTGTGTCAAATATTGTTTATGGTTATAACATTGATGCCAGCCTCATGTGTGTTGATTCATAATAATGATAAAGAAAGCAAACCGGGCTGTATGGACTCCTGCTAATATTAATGATTAACGTCGCTATTGTCTGACCTCTCAGCACACAGGACGGTGAACGGACCAGAAGACCTTGAGGTGAGTCGGTCCGTCTGTCTGTCCGCATGCATCCCAACAATTAAGAAAATTAATTCCCCATTAGGCCCTAATTTGACCTTTTATTCAGACTGACCGTGTTAGTGTCTGTTGGGGCAGTGTGCAACACCTCTCTAATTATTTTATTCTCTTAACTGGTTCTGTCCTGAAGTGGGCGGAGACCAATTTGACTACGCAGAGCGTCATGGTGACAGGGCTGGCGTTAGGCTCGTACCGCCACATGGACCTCGTGGATGAGGTGTGGCCTTACTTCGTGGAGAAGGACATCAGCCGTGTGTACTACTCCGTAGTGATACTACCTCTGCAGAGAAGGGTACGCACGCACACCCACAAACTGTGTTTCGATGTCATGCAAGTCCTTATTATTATGTCCTTGCCTCCTGTCCGCCATTATTTTTCCGTCTTGCCTCCTTTCCATCCTCTAATGTCTCCTCCTATCTCTCCTTCTCTTATTTTACCTCCACTCCCCCTCTTCTTCTCTTTCCTCCTCCCCTCTCATCTCCTCCTCCTTTCTCCTCCTCACTTCTTCTTCTCCTCCTCACTTCTTCTTCTCCTCCTCTCTCGTCTTCAGGCCTTCATCCACTTTGACAACGCTTTGAAGTGTAAGGAGTTTGTCTCAGATTTCCTCCACAAGCCGTTCACTATCGGAGGATCTGACCTCACCCTCCACTTCCTCCTGGACCATCTTGAGCCCTGCACCTCAGAGGTATAGACACAGAGAATACAATCTGTAATTATGCCTGGTTGATGTACTGTCATGACATTGTGTGTGTGATGCCGTGACAAGTTATTTATGTGATGTCATGACAGATTATGAATGTGATCTAATCGACAGATGATATATGCTCTCTTTGCAGCTGCAATTGTACAACAGACTGCTGGGATGGACCAATGTGGTACGTTTTTAGCGGCTGTAGCAGTCTGTGTGGTGGTTAAGCAGTCTGAGTGGTGTTAAAACATTCTGTGTTGTGCTTCAGGATTCTGAGGGGCCTGGTTACCAGGACCAGCTGATACTGAAGGAGATGGATTACTGCAGCAGGAAAGAGCTGAGGTGCATCTTTGACCACTTGACGAACAAAGCACGCATCAACTGGGTCAGCTGCCTAGTCCTCGCCAACCGGGTACGTCTCGCTGTGGTCCTACTGGACAGGTAGAAGGGTTGGGGGAACGGTAGGGGGATGGTAGCATAGAATGAACTACGGTATGAATCTGACCTACAGTATTAATTTCGGCCAAACCGTTCAACCTGTGTAGAGCAAAATTCCTCGTTCCAAAAGGAGAAAAAAGGATGCACGCTCATCTGTGAAGTGTGTGTTCACCTGAGAGGTGTTCAGTCTCTGTTAACGACCCACTCCAGGTTTCGCCCCAAAGAATGTCTCTGTGGTGGCGGGAGACTATAGGAATTTGAAAACCAAAACATTTTAAAGGTGACCCATTATACCATCTGGTGTGACTGTGATTAGCCGTTACAAGCAGTTTTGAATATCTGCCTCTTCTGACATCACAAGTGGGCGTGTCCATCTAGATGTATGACGGATAGATGAGCAATGTCTGCTACAGTCCACTGGGTAAGAGGCAGTTTTTCAAAACGGCTTGTAACGGCTAATCACACTCACACCTGGTGGTATAACGTGTCACAAAAGAGCAGGGCTTCAAAAAAGCACAACTTCCACATAAAAAGTATGCGTCGTGTGGAGGAAGGATACAACCTTGTCGTTGATCCGTTATATGGCGGCCCTGATCTGAAGCAAAGGCACACAGAGATGTTGGTAAAAGAAGATCATAGTTGGGCGGTTTCCTTGTGTTCTAGCCCCTCCCAGTGCGATACAGTGGTATACAACATGTCATAATTTAAATTTATACCTACCGTATATATTTAAGCAATATCACATGAGAGGGAGCAGTGTTGTCGCTCTATATAAGCGCTGCTGTGATTCGGCCGTAGGTACGAGGGTAGGTAGACGGGTAGACAGACAGGTAGGTAGTAGGGCTTTGACTTTTGCCCAAAAATCATATTCTAAGTTTGTTTGTTTAGTAATATTAAAATATATTAGAATATTTGTTAATAATATTTTTGACCATTAAATGCCTTCGGTAAGACCTGGATTGGGCTTTGCGGGGTTTGTTTACCGCGTTGCTTTGGTTACCGGTCTTCCGTGTTCCAACAGTTTATTAGGTTTCTAATAATTCGCTGTCTAATAGATACTTTATGCACTACCTCTTCCGTGGTCATTGCAATATTATGAATTGACTGCGTCGGGTTCTCCGACGTCTCTCCCTCTTGGCCTGCACATAACAGGTTCGAATATTAAGGGCTGCCTGATATTCGTTTGAATTTTTATTTATTTTTTGATATTCGAATAACGAAGTTCAGAGTCCAAGCCCTAGTAGGTTAGACGGGTAGACAGACAGGTAGGTTAGACGGGTAGACGGACAGGTAGGTAGATGGGTATGAGACGGGTACGTACAATGACAACAAAAACATGCTCTCTCTCTGTAGGTGGTTTTCCGGCTCGTTGTGGGACGACCCGATATTAAGAGGATGTCCAAAGTGTTGTATAAGCTCAATGGTAAAAAGGGGAGGACTCCAGTTCAATATGGGTATGTGTTTTCATTCCTTGCCCCCATCTTAGCACTCCGACATAAGATTTAACATGTTGTTTATAGGTGAGTGCGAGTGTGTCTGTATATTAAATAAATAAATTGTCTCTCCTACAGGACCAATCGGGAGGTTGTAGACAAAGTGTGGAAATCGTGAGTCTCTCAGTCTCCTTATCGATTAGAAACGTTGTCAACATCTTTCGGGTTGCAGACTTTTACAGTCACTGAAAGCAGATCTAACGATACCATTTTGTTATTTCAGGGTAAGCGATTTCACGTCAAGCATTCAGAAAATAGATGTCAGGACAGTGATCAACAGTCCCCAGCATGCAAAGTCTGGCCAATCGCCACCGGACCCCTCAGGTCCTGGCCAATCGCCACAGGACCCCTCAGGTCCTGGCCAATCGCCACCGGACCCCTCAGGTCCTGGCCCCTCAGCGCCTGGCCCCTCAGGTCCTGGCCCCTCAGGTCCTGGCCCATCAGCGCCTGGCCCCTCAGGTCCTGGCCCCTCAGGTCCTGGCCCATCAGCGCCTGGCCCCTCAGCGCCTGGCCCCTCAGGTCCTGGCCCCTCAGGTCCTGGCCCCTCAGCGCCTGGCCCCTCAGCGCCTGGCCCCTCAGGTCCTGGCCCCTCAGCGCCTGGCCCCTCAGCGCCTGGTCCCTCAGGTCCTGCTCTCCTAACCCCCATGGCCCCTGCAGAACTCTGCGCCTCAGCCCACGACCAGGACTGGCCCCCGGGCTCCGGCCCCCAGGCTCCAGCCCTGAGTCAGGAGATGTGCCGCTTCTTTGCTATGGCCATCCGCAAGCATCGACAGGCCAGAGTCGAACAGGAAGTGAGACGAGGTGGACAGGAAGGAAGCCAGAGAGAGGTACGGTCTCGTCCTAGCTCTCTTGTCTCCAGCATAGGGGATGTGTTGAGGTGTTGGTTCTAAGGCCACAGTATCGATAAACTCAACTGACTTGGTGCTGCTATCGGTACTGGAGAAATTAAGCAAATACACTTTCTATTAATTTAGGCTAGGTATTACATTGTGCTAGTTATATAAATAGTCTGCCGATGTTTTTTTGTTATTCCCGAGCAGTGTTGCCAGTTACCTTGAAAAAGTTAACCGATTACTGATTACTAGTTACTCCTTAAAATAGTAACTCAGTTACATTACTGATTACTTGATTTTAAAAGTAACTTACTTAGATTTCAAGTTACTTTATTAGTTACATTCAGCTGCGACAACACCCCCTGCCACCTCAAAATAAAAACGTACAACCGGTTATGCCCCCCCTCCTTGTCAACAATTTCTTCAATCAATTCTGCGCAGGGGGCTGGTAGGGGGAATTTGTGGGGGGGGCCATCCGTACCTCTTGTATACATGGCCCAGAATTTTGTGCTCCGGCCCTGGGTGCACACACTGACACACGGCTTTCAACCGTTTCCGCAAACTTTTAATGCGTAGACAAAATATCCCTCGGCGCTCACCGGACACATCTCCACGTGCGTGACGTAAACGGCGCGTTCTAGCGCTCGAGCTAATCAGACCTCCCCGTGGGTTTAGCTCTCTGGCGATAACGTTGAGGCTCTCTCTCCTGCCGTCGCTCCAGGGCAACACACACACAGCACTGCGCGACTAATTCAGACTCTTTCCTCTCTTTGGAACCAGCAGGTCTCAATGAAGCTCCACAAGACCACCTCCTCATCTACGTCTACTGGATTGGAGTCCAACTCTTCAACGACAGCCCACTCCTCATCCATGTCTGGAGCCACAGTGTCGTCCTCCTCACATCTCCCCAAGTCCTCCTCATCTTCTTCAGATCTCCACAAGTCCTCTTCATCTTCTTCAGATCTCCCCAAGTCCTCCTCATCGTCTTCAGATCTCTCCAAGTCCTTCTCTTCTTCTCTCCCTCCTCCGGTAGAAGTAGTCCCTTCCTCTTCTGAACAGAACACACAACAGAAGTGTGAAGAATCTTCTGCCCAGGTGTCTGAGGCTTTTGACACAACACACACTCCATCGCCTACCAGCCAGGAAGGGTCACGCATCACTACCACGAAGGAGGCGGAGTCTCTTCCTGCCTGTCCACCAATCAGAAGGAAGGAGGAACTAAGTGAAGCAGCCATGGTATGTGAAGATGACATGGCGAGGCCTGGCCACATGATTGCAGCAGAGACCTCTGCAGTGAAAAGTGCAGCATCACTGACAGGAAAGGATGTCTTACACACTGATCCATGTCTAGAGGAAGAGGGGAAGAGAAAGGCCCAGCAAGAGTTAACCCTCACAGGAAAGGATGTGGTCGTCTCTCCCAGCGAAGACATGAAGGAGAACAGAGTAGAGGTGGATGAAACACAAGAGCAGCTGGGTGATGAAAAGACAAGCGACCAGATGCTCCGTTCGAGGCCAGAGTGTGGTGAGGAGACGCCTCACCAAACCCTGGTCCAGCCTGAGATACCAGGCCTCCCTGACCCTGAGAGCCAAAACTCTGAACCCCAAGAGGAGGAAATGTTGGCCAAAGTCGCTGATGAAGCTGAGCCATTCCAGGATGTCCCAGATCACAAAGAGAATATTTTGGAAGAGGGGAAGGTGACAATTGTAGAAGAACAAATGCCTTCTGTGAATGAAGAAATCCCATCGGTAGTTTCGGAGACAGCTGATGCTTTACTCAACGGAGCATCGACAGAGGAAGGAGACATCAACCGGCTCATGGACTGTGTTGAAGGATCTCCTCCCGAAGAGGAGGAGCAGAAGACCAAGGAAACCCAAGAGGAGCAGAAGACCAAGGAAACCCAAGAGGAGGAGCAGAAGACCAAGGAAACCCCAGAGGAGGAGCAGAAGTCCAAGGAAACCCAAGAGGAGGAGCAGAATACCAATGGGCAGAGCATCAAGGAGGAGCAGAGCATCAAAGAGAAGAACTGCAAGGAACCTTCAGAGGAGGAGCAGGGTACCGAGGAGCAGAGCAACGAGGCCCCCACTGAAGGGGCGGACAACAAGGGGCCCGCTGTAGAGGCGGGGGCTCCTGAGATGGATCAGCGACGATATAAGAGAGGTCACCCCAGTCCCGTGCCGCCAGCGACCACGCCGCTGTCCACCAGGCACTCCACAGCCACCATGAAGAGGGAAAGCCCTGGGGAGCTACCAGTGGAGAAGGCAGTCCCGGTGCCTCCCGTGACTAGGGGCAGAGGAAGGAAGGCCAAAACCCCTACGAGGAAGGACGGCAAGCGGAGTCCAGAGGAAACCGTGTTTGAGGTGTTGGATTCCATCGGGGGCGACGTGGTGGAAGACGCGCCAGCGGCAGAACAACCAGGACGACCCCGACGGGGGCTAGCGAACAAAGACCCAACGCCTGAAAAAGATAGAAAGGTAGTACCTGACGACACTCCTGAAGGAACGCACGGCAAGCAGGAGCAAGTCAAGAAGGAACAGGAGGTGGCCCGTCAAGTCATGGAGGAGCCACAAGGTGACGAGCAGCCTGCTGCCGGAAAGAGAAGGAGTGGACGAGGGAGGAAAGAGGAGGTGGCGGTCTCTGGGACCTCCAAAATGGCCGCCAAAGAAGGTCAACAGAGGGTGAAGGAGGAGGAGGTGTACCAGGTGGTGGACTCCACCGAAGACGACCCCCATGTGGAGGAGCACGTCGACCCCCCCGGTCCTAGGAGAAGGAGCCAGCGGAGGGACCCAGCACCGACAGTGACCAGAGCCCCCAGAAGGCCTGCTTACTCCACCCAGGGGGAGGAGCCTCTGTACCAGGTGGTGGACTCGGTGGGGGGCGAGGAGGAACCGGCTCCAGTGGAGGAACAGCCGCCAGGGTTAGAGCCTGGGAGGGGGGAGAGAGGTCGTAAGGTCGCGGGGAGCGACTCCGCGACAGAAGACAAAGCGGCAAAGAAGATGAAAACCACGGAGCAAACCGTAACGCCCAAAGTAAACGAGGGTGTTGGAGCAAAGAAGGTGATGGACGGAAGGAAGAAGGAGAGGCAGGAGGAGAACACTCTGGTGAGTCAGGATGAGGTCAGTGAGGAAGAGGAGGACTACCCCGATGATTCAGTTGAGGAGGAAGAGCTGAGGAAGAGGCAGGCAGTTGAGGAGAGGAGGAGAGAGGAAGAGGAGGAGAGGAAGCTGGGAAAAGGAATGGAGGGGCTGGTGACCCTATATGAGGTTGGAGAGGAGGAGGAGGAGGAGGTGGATGAGGAAGAGGTTGGTCCTGGAGGAGAGGAAGAGAGTGGAAGAAGAGCGGAGGGGATCACAGAAAAAGAGCTGCAGGCGTTGGTCACTCTGGACGAGATTGTTGAGGAGGAACAGGAAGGGGAGGAGCCAACACATTCAGAGCCCCTTCCAGACGACCAATCAGAGGCCAGGTTGAATACTGAGGTGAGAGAAAAGTGAACTTATATGCAGATAAAAAGTTTGTTTGTATCCATGTATTCAGGAGGATGGGGATTGTATAACAGGCTCTTATTCTGTCCTTCACTCCCCCTATATCCCTCAAACAGACGGTCTGTGATGAAGAGAAAGCGTCTTCCTCCATCGTTGGTGAATGTAAACAAAGCGAGGAGCAAGCAGGTGAGTGTTTCAGTTCTTGGCCCATTCCACTTCAGAGGATTTGATTGGCTGATTGTGATGGAGGATAGTGCTGCCGTGTGTGGAGGTTGTGACCTTTGAGCGTGTGTCCCACAGAGGAGTGTGTGAGCTTCGTGACCTTGGGCGAGGTGGGATACGAGGAGGAGGAGGAGACACAGCCACGCAGCAAAAGAGGTAGACAGGCTACAGCTCACTCACTCACTCACTCACTCACTCACTCACTCACTCACTCACTCACTCACTCACTCACTCACTCACTCACTCACTCACTCACTCACTCACTCACTCACTCACTCACTCACTCACTCACTTATCTTCCAACATGGCTCCTCCTTTTTTTTTTCCAGAGAGGAAATGCACCAGGAGAGAACAACAACAACAACCAGCAACGGCTAAACCCTCTGGAGAGGAATCCCCGCCCATCCCGGCTCACGCTACCTCCCTATTGGCCGGCGAGCCCGGGGCTGTTATGAGCGTCAAGGGAGCAGAGCCAATGGCAGAAAGCCCCACCCGGGATGGTCAAGAGACTGGGTCAGAGGAGACGAGGCTTCTGAGGAAAGGTACATCTCTCTCTTCTGAATAAAGTACCTAATATTGTGCCTTCACAATAAAGGCGTGTGAAAGATTTGGCCCAAAAATGTCTTAAGTTTGATGCTTATCACCAGGAATTGAATGGCAGCTAGATAGTAAAGATAGACAATGGTCATAATTACCTACCCAGCCTTTACCGTCTTTCTGTATGTCCGTCTGTAGCGTCCAGTAAAGTGAGGAGGAAGGAGGAAGGGGTGGAGCCTAAGAGAGTGAGAGTCCGCTCTCACTCTCCCTCCGTGGCCAATGACTACACCCTGCCCGCGTTCACCCCCAACAACCCCCTTGGTGAGAGGAGAGACACACACATTATATCCATGACAATGACATGTGTACATGTTTGAGGTGACGTTATTATTTCCCCCATCTCTTGATCCGTGCGTCTCTAGGGTCGGAGCATGTGGTTCCTGGGTTCTACTGTAATCTGTGTTCTGTGTTCTACAAAAACGAGACCAGCGCCAGGACACTCCACTGCAGCCGCTTGGGTCACTACAACAACCTGAAGGCAGGCACACCCGTACACGCACACACATACACATGTACATATTGCTCAATAATGTGCTTAAAGTCAGTTACCCAAGCCCTCAAAAGTTCTCATTGCTTGTGTCCATCATATTCCCAATAATTCATGTTTTTGGTTCATCAACCAAAAAAAGTCCTAGTCCATACACGACCAGATAACCCAGTGGTTACCCTACTGACATCCTGTGGGTATTGTAGGATCTGACCTGTCTGGATTACTCTTCCCCGACCCCTTCTTCTGACCTGTTGTATCTGCGACCGCCGCTCAAGTTATGAGTACTTGGCCTGAGAGCTGGTATGATGGTCTTTTTTGAAAGGCCGGGCCGCTGATTGAGCTCCTCCAAAGCGAAGCCTGGAGATTCACCCTCAGCACCTTTTAAAGGTGACAGGTGTGAGTGTGATTATTAGCCATTACGTTTTGAGAATCGGCCTCTTCTGACATCACAAGTGGGCGTGTCCACCTAGATATACGACGGATAGATCAGTCTACAAGCCTTCCCAGTGGACTGTAGCAAACGTTGCTCATCTATCCGTCGTACATCTTGGTGGACACACCCACTTGTGATGCGACTAGAGGCAGTTTTTCAAAACGGCTTGTAATGGCTAATCACACTCACACCTGGTGGTATAATCTGTCACCCAATTCTACAGTTGGTCCCATTGAAGCCGTCTGCCCATTCTGACACTTAAATTACTTGAGACATCGTAACTCGGTCAAATTTCAACCGTTTGCCTTCGTTCAAACCATTTAACAAATGTACACACTACCTTCAATAATATCCGGAATTTTGATATCATTTAGTCTTTATTCAGAATCAGTATTAGTTTCATGCCGGCTTCGTTTTCAGTTTGCCTCATTGATTTACGTTGCCAGATTGGGCGTTTTTCCCCGCCAGATTTGGCTACTTTTGGAGGGCGTTCAGGCAGTGTTGCCAGATTGGGCGTTTTTTTCCACTCTTGAGCTACTTTTAATCACGCAGCGGCTCGTTATTCTCATAAACGCACACGCACACAGTGTGCAGGGCAATACATTTTGCATTTCTAGCAATGCTTTGCACTCTTCATTCATTTCATTCAACTTTATTTGTTTCCAACCATTTACTTTTTATTAAATGGTGTGTATTTTTACATTGTTTACTCCATTTAGACATTTGAACTTTTGTTCAAATCCCTTCACTTTATTTAACATTTCTTTATGTCTATATCAATGTGGCTTTATTAAAAAATATTTTCAACCTCATTTTGTACTACAGCACTCACCGCATTCTCTGCAGGAAATGCATTTTCTAGTATTATGTATTCTGGTGAGGGGGAAAAGCTGAATCGCTACCATTGGCTCTGCACACTGGAGCTGTACATTTTACATAAACATTAGCATGTAGGACATTAAGTAGATGCTTTTATCTGAAGTGATTGACAGTTCATTTGTCATAAGAAAGGGAAACAATGAATCGCTGTCTGTTCCGTGAGGATGTTGATGGAAGAATCACTTCCAATTGCTGGGTTAACACATTCCCAGTGATCAACCAAGCTGTAAATACATGACTGTTAAGTATTTCAGCGGCACACACTAAACTCACTACTCCTCTTACAGAAGTATTACCAGGGTCTCCAAGAGGAACAATCCAGGAGCCAATCAGGAGGCTCTGCTGCTGGCAACTCCCCCAAATGACTCTAGCCCCGCCCACAAACAACCGTCTCTTCATTGGTTTCACCGGAATATGGAGGAGCCTCATCTACGTTGTTCAATAATTTTTTATATCGTTTTGAGTGTGTGAAGAAGGAGATGAGTTTGTTTAGCGCCAAAAGAAAAGGACGATGTGTACTCTGACCGTTCAGACTACAGAAGGAAAGAGGTCTGCACTTCCCAGGTCGTTATTAGATGGCGTTCAAGATATAGAAGACGCCGCTGGTCTTACTTTTTACTTACTTTTTACTACTTTTTACTTTTTACAGGAGTCATCATGGTGTGACCGCTTTATTAAAGTTCTCTATGTATTAAACTATGTTATGTTCAATGATTTCAAATAACAATGTTAAATAAAAGTCAACAAAAATTGAATAATTTCTGTCATTGAGTTGTTTGGCACACTCTCATATTTAGCAGATGATCCATGTTGGGCTTTCACCAAATAGACAACCAGGAATACAAACACAAATTTTGTTATGTATAATGAATATCTTAATACTTGTGTGCATGTGTATATATTATATATGTATTGATTTTACATGGTAAATGCATATATATATACATATATATACTATACATATTACATTTTCATTTAATTTCCTATGATGTATTGCGGTTTGGAGGTGCTTCTGATTGGCCAGACAGCCCTGGTACACGTGTGAATGTTTTGTGTACATTTTGTTTGAGTGTTGGGGGTAACGAGTTAGAAAGTGTCGGATTACAGTAACGATATTACTTTTTGGGGTAACGAAGTAAAGTAACGCATTACACTAAAAATATTGGTAACTAGTACTACACAACTTTACTAGACTATAGGAACGCGCATTCCTGCGTTACCCCAGCCATGTTTGCCTGTTTTAAAGTTCTGATCTCTTTAAGAGGTGCGTGCATGCGTGCTGACTGTGTGTGCTGGTAACACGGAGGTAACACAGAAAGACATTAACAGGCTGGTTGCAGGGTTCATTGTAGAAGACATGCTTCCCCTGTCGACTATTGAATTGCCCAGATTTAGATAAATATTCGATAAAAATATCCGTGACTCGCAAGCCAACATCCGACAGGAAAACATTTGCCCATTACCTGAACAAGTGTTATTCCGACATGGAATTGAAGCTCAAAATAATTTTAGAGTCCCTGGATAATGTGTCCACCACCGCAGACATTTGGTCCGCCAACAACAAAAGTTACTTCAGAATATTTTTAGTTTTACTTTACTTCGTTACCCCAAAAAGTAATATCTTTACTGTAATCCGTTACTTTGTAACTCGTTACCCCCAACACTGCGAATAGTGTTGGGGTAGTTACTCAAAAAAAGCACTTTGTTACTTATTACTAGTTACTTCTGTAAATTGTAATGAAGTTACTTTACTAATGACTGCATTTGAAAAGTAACGTCACTACTTATTACTTTACTTTTCTCGTTTCTTAATTTACTGTAGATTTCATGGACAAACAGGATGAACAAATGACAAAAAAAGAAATGACGGTGCACTTGATAGACAGCATTCCTTTAAACGTGAGAAGGTTCTTTCCTGCAAGAGGGTGAGAGGAAGACACAATGTCATAGCTTGTGAAATTGATCATGTTCATCCAGCCTTTGGACAATCACAAAGTAACAACATGTTACAAAGTAACATGTGTCACCACCGCTTAACGTTTTGGGATAAAGTGACCTTTATTTTTATATTTTTCATTGACCACTTGAATGTTGTTCTCATGTTTCCCAAAGCCCGTGTTTTGAAATTTGTGTGTTGATTGACCGTACAATAGCCTCTTTTATCCTGTTTGTGGATTTTACAGTGAGGCATATTTCTTTGTGCAGGCAGGGATATTGTTCTTTCATATGGTTTTATGCCATTTTGTATACATTTATACAATAAACACCAAGTGATGATAGGGCTATGATGTTTGTCCATGTATCTACAGTAAATTAAGAAACAGGAAAGTAAAGTAATAAGTAGTGAAGTTACTTTTCAAATGCAGTAACTAGTAAAGTAATCTCATTACAATTTGCGGAAGTAATAAGTAACTAATTACTTTTTTTGAGCAACTACCCCAACACTGTTATTTGGATAGTAATATACCGTCTCCCATAAGCCCGTCTCTTCTGTTCTTGCTCATTCTCCCTCTAACCCTCCCATCTCCCTAATTGATATAATGGCAGTCGTGCATGCTATAGCATTGTTCCTAGCATCACTTTACTTCATGCGGTGTGTTTGCAGCTGTGTGTTCATACACAGCTCTACCGCCCCTCACTGTGTGTGTCAGTGTAGGAACTGACGTGTTGTGTTGATCTCAGAAAGTGACTCTGGCTCACTTCTCCCCAGTTGGTCTATTACTCAGAGCGGCTCCTCTGGGGGGAAACATTCGGATCACATTTAAACAGTTTTTTTTTGTTCATGTACACCCTACTGCCCTGTCTGTCCGTCTCTCTCTCAAATTCAAATTCAAATAGCTTTATTGGGTTGTAAAATAAACATTTACATTTCCAAAGCAGGTGAACAAAGGCAATCTAACAAGTAATAGAGTATAGTATTGAAGGTAAATTCTTTATATTGTTGACCCTTATTCATAAGTATAGACATATACTTAGGTGTCCAGTATTTGCTACAAAATTGAAACTTGTTATAAGCCTTAATGAAATACACCCCCAGGGGTGCCTGAGAGGGGGGGAGAATGAGCACCCCAATAGGACGGTCCTAAAGTTAACAACCAACGCAAACAGATTATCGACAACAATTGCAGAATGTGTCTGCGGCAAAGTATGCAAAAACCTGCGTGGCCTGAAGGTCCACCAGGCCAAGATGAAATGCTTGTTGAAAGAGCAACTGTTACAGCGCACAGGGATCACCCCTGATGAGAAGCAGGGGGAGCCAGGCCCGGAGTCCCCCCACAGTGCTCGGAACCTCCACCTACCAGTAGCCCCAGACCAAGGCAGAGTAACCGAACATCGTCGGGTCAAGTGGCCTCCGGCAAGAAAGGAGAAACAGTGGCTCCAGTTCGATGATGATGTGGATACGATCCTAGAATCAGCAGCGAAGGGCGACGCAGATAGGAAGCTCAAATCAATGGCAACCATCATCATCAGCCTTGCTGTCGAGAGGTTTGGTACATTGGAGAAGTTGGCTGGAGGTAGAGTCTGGGTCAGGCTGGGCCACATCAAGTATTCCACAAAAAAAAGTAGCACAACTGACTCAATCTAAGTTAATGATCGGGCTATAATTACATCACGTTGGCTATGTAATCGCTGACAGCAGGGGACATTTCATAGTGCCTGGTGGAAACCGGGATATTTTAGCGCCATTTGGCTTTTGTCGGGACTCAGGACACCCAACTCAAAATTGGAACTGTCCCGGCAAAACCGGGACATCTGGTCACCCTATCACAAGTGATTATAAAGCGTGGCAAGCGACTCAGCAAAAATGTGCGTATGGTTTGTGCTAGTATTTGTGAGAGAAATGAAAATTATTCTTCTGATAAACTAATGTTCTATATTTTTTAAAATGTGTCACTTGTATGGTACTGAAGCATGCCTATATAAACAATGAATGTTTGTGGATGTGAAGTATTCTGCTTCAACTCAATAACTGCGAATACCACAATTCATAATTCATCTGGGAAAGAAACAGGTATTATGCTGCGTTTTTTTTTTAAGGCCGACTTGGAAACCCCGTAGACGTAGTCGGGGGATGAAGGCAGACCTGGCAACCCAGGAGTTTTCGTCCCTCGCTTGTGCAAGCACGCAACCAACATCGCCTTGTAGAGAGAGACGTCAGGAGTCGTGGATCCCAGCCAAACAAAGCAACGATATTAGACAAGTAAGATATGTCCGGTGTCTGATAGTACATTTATCCGTATGTTGTTTAAAAGTGCAGCCCGGATTGGTGTACTCGGGGGCAGCGCGGCTATGCAACGGGCTGGCGTGCTGCCGTCTCTCACTTTGGAGTCAGCATCTGAACTTTCTTGAGCTTATCGCCTTCCAAGTATATCATAAAAGCCTCGACTACTTTCTGAATCAGGGTTTGAGTTGGTAACCGATAGTGCTGCACCACAAACCACGCGGACACGCCGTTTAGTGCCTCTGGTGTTTACAGCTAGCTAGTCAAGCAAACGTCTGTTTACTGTTATCTCCCTTTTTTAAATGAGCCATCAACCATTTAATATGGTGTATCAGAAATAATGAAACAGCTGGATGTACGTTGCTTTTTTGCTATGTGGGATGCAGTGCCTCAACGCTGAGAGAAGTCTAGATGGGCGTATGATGTTTGGGGTAGTCGTGTGTGATTCATGAACGAGTCGTTGAAACTGAAAGAGTCTTGTGTGCGATCTTTGATATAGTTCATTTGTTCTAGGATTTCCATGCGCATGACTTCAATAATCTTGTACGTATGATCCGTATCTGTGAGTGGATCATTTATTCGTTCATGGTTTTGCGCATCACTTTTCAGGGACCCTTTTTATGCCCCCCCCCCCCCCCCCAAAAAAAAAAATTCCCGTGGCCGTCTGCCTGATTTAATACACGCCTCTTCATTGAATGCCATCTTTTGTGTGTTCCAGGCAATGATGACTTTCAATATCTAATCAAATGTATTGACATGACATTTTATTTCCACAACTTTTTTAAAAGTGCATTCATAAACGATTCTTTGCAACAGCAAATCATTTCCGTCTTCATGCAGGACTAATTGAGGCTACTTTTAAAATCACTGAACATCAGTAGGCCTATCCACAAGTCAACAAAACAAAGCTACAACTGACGACACGGGGGGGCGCTAGAAACATTATTGGATAATTCTTATAATTGACATTTCTCTGGGCCAATCGGAATCTCAGCACTTGCTTCAGAATCTTGAAACACACAGCGCCAACTGAGCTCGCTTTTGGACAAGACACCTGGCTACCGCGGGAGTCTGATGGAAACTAACATCAATTTGAAGTAGGGGTGTACGGCAGAGCATGTGAGCGTGGAGCGGGTGGTGGAGCGGAAGAAATAAGGTTGGAGCGGGTTGGAGTGCAGAGCGGTTTTAAATTCAAAGGCCGGAGCGGGGATTTCACTCCGCCCCAGTCCGCTCCGATTTTAACTGCTTCTAGCGGCTTACATGTAGGTGGTTCACGTAGAATAGAATGGGTTTATATGGGAGCATCGAAGCAACCTGATTGGATAAAACGCGTCACGTGAGACCCTTCCAACCCCCCCCCCCCCCCCCCCCCCCCGCAACACCGGTTAGTGTTTGGGAAGTACTATGAAAATTTGTAGCGGAGCGTGGAGCGATTTCGCCGGAGCGGCAGGAAATTTAAGACGAGCGCGGAGCGGTTTTGAGCGGAGCGCCCTGGCACAACGTTGAGCGGCAGAGCGAATGAGCGGACTTCCTCCTGAGCGGGGAGCGGGAATTGCGCGGCGCTCCGCTCCGCTCACATGCTCTGGTGTACGGTATGAACGGTATATAGAAAGTAGATTTGACAGCGATACTGCCTTCTCAGGCAGTATGCTAATGCGCAAGCACGCAGGCGAGCCACGAGCTCTCATTCCACACCGTACGAGACAACCGCTGGTAGCGTGAAGCTGTCTCTGCATATCAGACATTGGCTGAATCCGAATACTTAGTACATACTATTTCTGTTCAGTGTCTACTACTTGACCGTACTACACTTGACAGTGTAGTGCGGTCTACAGCATTGGTTCTCAAAGTGCGGCCCGCGGGCCAATGGTGGCCCGCAGAAACATTCCTTGCGACCCGCAATGACATACAGATGTAAGTTAAAAAATAAATAAATAAATATAAAGAGAAAAGTCGACTCTGTAGCTTTCATTTAAATCCTGTTATTTGTTAGTTTTAATCCGACTGTACATTACTTTGAAATGATGAACCTCAGTTTTGTGATTTAGATCTCACTTGACCTCACTCCCAGAGGTCAACGGTGCACTGTTTTTATTCACCACTGGGATGCTGACAGTTTCCCGCCTACATTTTTTTCCTTTGCCGGCCCTCAGTCAAATTTTGGGTTCCTAAATTGGCCCTCAGCTGTCAAAACCTTGAGAACCCCTGGTCTACAGCTATGCGTAGAACGCCTCTGAACGAATCCGAACACCGCCGAAACTCCACTGGATGTTTGGAGATGACGTATCTCCCCTCAGATGCCGGCAAAATTACCTTGATAAGTTACCTGTTTTCCGTCTTGTCATCGTTGCTATTAAATTAAAAATGTTATTAAATTAAAGAAACATTTAATGCCAACAGCGGAAACATTTAATCCGCTGTTGGTGGTGTCGGGCCAGCCATCTCTTCTTTGTTCGTTACCAGACTCCGGTTGCATTGTGGGATAGCGTAGTGACCTACCGTTGTATACTGTGGCGGTAGTACGCATTCGGAAACGTTTTCCGTACTACACAATGCGTACGGGTTATGTTGCGCAGAGGTTGCCAAAAATGCAAACATGTTATATGCAATCTAACAACTGCATATAGACTTATGGCATGTAAAAGAGTGACAGTATTGCGAAGTGAAATTAAAAAAAAAAAAAAAAAAATCTTTCTCTGTGGACCGGTACCAAATGACCCACGTACCAGTCCGCGGACCGGGGGTTGGGGACCGCTGCCGTACATGACAGCCACATTCTACGGTGGCTTTGATGTTTCAGCCATGGCGGATCCAAAGAGAAAAAATAAAGAGTATTGTGAAAGAAACTGGTGCTTGCCACCTTTCCAGATTAAAGATTAAACCCTTTTAGACAGCATTTTCCCTATCCATCTACTTCTAGAGGTTACAAATTACAGGTCAAGAACTAGCATGTCAACCAGACATTTCGTTTCAATGCAGCCTTTGTGAGCGCATGCGCCAGATTGTAACACAGATCTGCCGTCCACACTTGAATGCAAACTGTCGCTGGATCTGTATCAAGATTTCACTTTCCACTTTTTTTGAAAGAGGCATTCCTGGTAAATCTGCTGATTTCGTTTTTGTTTAAGTTAGAAACCTACTAGATTTTCAATAGATATTCAGGCTCTGATTTAGCTATGTGTCCCGGTGAACACTAAACTCGATCACCGGTGAGATTTGTGTGTCTAGCGGTTTATGAGAATTACTGCGTCCTGGCATGATCTGATTATTACAGTCGCATTTAAAAATCATGCTGAAGAGAAGCTGTCAAGAATGGCTATTTTCTTATGTAAGAGATTCTGCTTCAAAGACGTGTTGTTAAATCCTGGTCTGCAACACCTACTTTTACTTTCGATAAAAAATCGGAAAATTAGCCTTGAAAGGGAAATTATGTTGCAGACTGTGGTTTTTCCCATTTTTTTTATTCATAGCATGCGTATGAAGCTATTCTGAAAATAGCATAACTTGACGGTTCCCCATCAACTTGTTCATTGTTCCATCTGCTTCCCCAACCATTTCATATGCATGTAATATCAACGCTCCAATGAAGTAGTTTGCTTGTGGCTGCAAATCATTCTGTCTGTACCAAATAAAGCAGTTGCTCCCGCCCCTCCTGCTAGCTCTTTGCTTAACTACCAGAATTTCTGTTGCTCGTGCCATGTATGTCTTCAATTCCTACCTGCAACAGGGAGCTGTGACTGCGCTAACTAGGACGTGGCTAATTGGACTGTTCCTGATCGGTCCGGGGAAACCAGCTTGGATCCATTCACCAGAGGCCCCTGATGACGACGATAACTTGATCCTAAAGGTACGGCCACACTGAACGTGTTACGCACGTAAGAGGGGTTGAAAATCGGCATTTTTGCATAGGAAACATTGGTTAAGGCGCGTAGATGAGTTACACGCTAAAGCGTTAGATGCGTTTTATGCACCTAAATAATGCGCCCAACGAACTAGCGTAAAATTGAACTAGCGTCATGCGCCTAGCCAATCAGCGTTGAGCTTGACCCGACGTCACTGGCCGAGAGACGAGGACCTGTGGAGGACGCACAGAAGCAGGAAGAACATGGGACAACAAAATCATTGTTTCAGTGAGTGCTGAAACGATGAGGAGGTGGTGAAACTCACCCAGCTAAGAGCGCCTACGGAGGATGTCATGCACTAGAGTTTAGATTCTCTGCCCGGCCCAGAAAATCAAGACCCGGGCTTGATTTTCTGGGTCCGATCTAAGCTCTATCATGCACCCAAACACGGCAATTTGGGTTCTATTTCATCCTTACTGACCACCAGAGGCGGTGCTTAAAGCACTGGATCTCCACCTCGTGTATGCGCATTTCGAGTACCTAATACCAACATAGTCACCTCCCGATCAGCCCGGTCGTTCGGGGCGGCAGCGGCATGATGGGGCTGCGGCTATGGGTGCCCCCCCCAAAAAGAAGGCAAGGGGCGGGCTGGCTGCCAAGGTGGAAGGATTGGCGGCCGACATGGAGCAAATCCGGTCCCTCCTCCTGCCCCTTCAGCCTGGGACTGGTCAGGGGCTGGCGGGGCTACAGCCTGGCCCTCCCTCGTCCCAATTCGACGATGCCCTCTCTCTGGCGGCTTCGGCTAACCTCTTTAACGAGGTTATGAAAGAGGGCGATGCCTCCCACACACTGGATGAGGCCTCCTGCTCCTCTGCACAAGGCTCCCTGCAGGGGGCAGCAGACACCTCCATGGCGGCCGTCCTGCGGTCCGCTCTGGCTCGCCTGCAGCTCGATGCGGTGCAGACGCCAGCGCCTTCTTCAGGCGCAACCCTGTCCCGGCCACATTCTCCGTCCCTCCTTCAGAGGATTACTTGAAGGAGCTCCATGCTTGCTGGAGGGACACTAGGGCCCTATCCCACTCAACGTTGGATGCCCGGACCTTGGCTGCCTTGCAGAATGCGGCACAGGTTCGGCTGGGCCGCATGCCACCAGTCGAGCCTGCCATCGCCTCCCTAAGTCTGGCCCCTGATGAGGCTCTGAGGCCAAATGCCAGGTGTCCTCGGCCACAGTGCAGGGTCACAGACGACCTCCTGTCGAAAGCCTACGACGCAGCGGCGCGCAAGGGTCGTATTGGGAACTCCCTTTCCCACCTGTTGCTGGGTATTTCGACCTCTACAGCAGGCCCAGGTCGAGCCGTCGCTGCAGAGTCTGAGTGACGCCACATTGCAGGCTTTTGCCGTCATGTCAAGGGAGTTAGGGCGCACTATGTCCACCCTCGTACAGACTCGCCGCCAGGTATGGCTTGCGCAGTCGCCCCTGACGGAGACATGTAGGAGGGTCCTCCGTGCGGTGCCGGTGGAACCAGGGGAGCTCTTTGGGTCAGCTGACCTGGAAGCATTGGAGGGGGCTGCCCGAGCTAGGCAGACCAGGCAGCAGCTGTCCGGTCTAAATAGGAGTGTGTCCGCTCCTAGCAGGCCTGGGGGCCCCTCGGTAGTCCCCCAGCCCCGCTTTAAGCCACCTGATTACTCCGCTGGCCTACGAAGGTCTCAGCGGCCTGCGCAACAGCCTACGGATGGCTTTCGGGCCCCCGAACGCCTACCTACCTGGCAGCCTCCTGCCCCACAACGCAACTGACGCCCCCCCAGAGCCTCAGGAGGCCGGGGGGGCAGGCGCTAGGCCCTTGAGGCTGGTCGTCGGGTGTTTTTCCCATCAGCAGCTCAGTTACTGGGCTGCCTGTACTTTGCAGTTCCGACACCGGCCCCTAGCCTTCAGCCGGGTCAAAATGACTGTCGTCAATGACCTGGCAAAGCCCTTAGCTCTGGACCAGGAGTTGTCCACCCTCCTGGCCAAGGGGGCAATCAAGCCAGTGGATCCTCTGCTGCACCCCAGAGGATTCTACTCAAGGTAATTTCTGGTAAAAAAGAAAGATGGCAGATTTCGCCCAATTCTCGACCTGAGGGGACTCAACAGGTTCCTGATGGTCCTACCATTCCACATGCTCACGGCATCAGACACGCTGCGGGTGGTCACAAGGGGAGAATGGTTCACCACGGTGGACCTGAGAGACGCATACTTCCACGTCCCAATTGCACCGCGCCATCAGCACTTCCTCCGGTTCGCCTTTCGCGGCCGGCATTTTCAATCTTCATTTTCAACTTCCCTTTGGTCTCTCCGTCTCCCCGAGGGTATTCACCAGGGTGGTGGCGGCAGCTCTCGCACCCCTGCAGAAGAGTCGCCTGGACCCATCCCAACGGGTCACATACCTGGGGATGGTCCTGGACTCGGATGCTATGAGGGCCCATCTGTCACCTCAGCGTGTAACCGACATCCTCCTCTGCCTCCCCCTCTTCGGGGATGGCAGGATGGTGCCATTCATTTTTTTTTCCTGCAGCTCTTGGGCAGGCTGACAGCTGCCTCAGCTGTGGTGCCTCTCGGCTTGCTGTCTCTGCGCCCTATGCAGATGTGACTGAACAGCATATCCCCGCGTGGCCAGCGTACGGGCGGTCTTCATACCGGGGCAATGGAACCAGGTTGCAGATTTTCTATCGCGGCAGAAGCCTCCACCGGGGGAGTGGCGGCTTCATCCGGAGGTGGTGGAGACGATGTGGGGTCTCTTTGGCAGGGCGGAGGTGGACCTCTTTGCTTCAGTGGAATCCGCACATTGCCCCCTCTGGTTCTCCTGGACGGAGGTGACCGGCCCCCTCGGACAGGATGCCTTAGCTCACGACTGGCCACAGAGTCCTCTGTATGCCTTCCCACCACTGCCCCTGATTCTTCCCACACTCCAGAGGGTGTTTCTTCGGGGCATCAGGCTACTTCTGGTGGCCCCCTACTGGCCAGGGAGACTCTGGTTTCCACTGCTGCGCATGCTCTGCTGCAGCTCTCCATGGCGCCTGGAAGGACAAGAAGGACCTCCTTTCGCAGCTGGGGGGGTCAGATTTGGCACCCAGATCCCCGTCGCCTCCAGCTCTGGGCTTGGCCGCTGCAGGGCCCACTCACTCAGGAATACTATTCTGAGTGCCAGGGCAACATCTACCAGAGCACAGTATGCCAACAGATGGAAGTTATTCTCTGACTGGTGTAGGGGTAAGACAGTAGACCAGCACGTTGCTCCGTGGCCACCGTTATGGAGTTTTTGCAGTCCCTCCTGGATGGTGGTCGCTCTCATTGCACCTTGAGGGTTTATGTTGCTATCTCTTCCCGACATGAGGTGGTCGACGGAGCCACAGTGGGGTGCTACAGGTTGGTGTCCCTCTTTCTTAGGGGGGCCCTGAGGCTGCGTCCCCCTAGGACTCTGAGGACTCCAGCTTGGGACCTGCCCCTGGTGCTGGAGGCCATGTCATCACCTCCTTTTGAGCCTCTGACCCAGATAGGATTGAAGTGGCTGTCCATGAAGGTGGCTTTTCTGCTCGCCATTACCACTGCGAAGTGGGTCGGGGAGTTGCACGCCCTATCCGCGGTAGATGCATGCCTGCGCTGGAACCCTGATGGCTCATGTGTGGTTTTATGGCCCAATGTGCTATTCCTGCCCAAGGTGCTTTCACACACCTATTTTAACCAGCCAATCCAGCTTGCATGTTTTAACTCCCCATCTGAGGGGAGTGAGTCCGAGATGCTGTGCCCGGTACGGGCGCTTAGGGCTTACATTGCTGCTACGGCCGGTATACGGCAGTCCGAGGTACTGTTCGTGTATCTACGGTTCTATGAATCCTGGATGACCGCCAGAGCGTTCAGTCACTCAGAATCCTTGTGTTCTCGCGAGAAGATTCTAGGAACAGATCCTCTGACACCGGAAGATATAGCCTTCCAGGTGTCCCGTGGGGGTCACAGGTGACTATGTTGGTATTAGGTACTCGAACTGCGCATGTGCGAGGTGGAGATCCAGTGCTTTAAGCACGTCATCCAGGATTCATAGAACCGTAGTTACATTTGTTTCTTTCGTTTCCTACTTTCCTCGAACTCCAACAACAAATAAAGAGCAGCGATGGTGGTGATCTCAGCCATGTTTGTAGGGCAAAATAAAGTAGCGGGGGGAAATACGTTTTTGGCGGGCTCATCTAGCTGCGTAGGCGCGTTGAACCATTTTTGTGACACACAATGATCAAGCGTCAGGTTAGGCGTGTAACGCGTTCAGTTTGGCCGTACCTTGAAATGTCAACGTGTTATCCATCTGTTTAACCTTATTATTCTTTTTTCTAACCATTTTCAGCTTTGGTTTGTTGGACCCTAGTCTGCTTCCTCCTGCCGCCGGGCCGCTCTTAGCCCCTTGTTTGGAGGGGCTCCACGGGAGCTCTCTCCCGATTGGCCAGCAGACAGCTGGTCTTCATTTGGCGCAGATGGAAGACCAAGCTAGCTCTGACTGAAATTAGCAGCTCCCTTGCTGCTGGCAACAGAAGCGTTTCCTCAACGACTGTCTCCAACAACCCTGCTTTGTATCAGCACCAGCCCCTTCACCCCATCAATCAGCCTTCTGAAGGTCGCCAACATGTCCCGCGATCTGTATTACCCCCATTCCCCTGAGAGCCCGGACTCTCCACAGCACCCCTACCAACCTGCAAGTGCCCACGTAGGCCCTGGAAATGTTGGTGATCCTTCTCACATGGTCCCTGGTTCTACCCATGCATCTTATGGTGTCTATGCCGGAACCTCTATGAATCCCAGCCACATGTACCCATCGATGCACCCTGGGTCTATGGGCTATATCCCTGTTCAGAGTAAGCCAACCACTGAATTGGAGAGTTCCATTGATGTCCACATCACAAGAACCAGACAGGAGGCGGGCCTCCAATCGATAATAAAGATGCCGGCGCCAGACCAGAATAATCATACAACTGCTTGGCCTCTGGGATCTCTGGATTTGGCGCCCGCTGGCTATAGATCATCACCGCCCATCTTCGATGGACAGTTTGCAAGATATTCAGAAATGATGCCGAATGGTGCCCCAAATTGGCATTGGCCTTCGGGCCAACAAACGAGCAATTATCACTCCACTTCATTCCCGCCCACTGCAACAAACGTTCCCCAATCACATTATTCCCAATCTTCTGAGCGATATCCAGTCTCCCGTTATTCAAGTGCCGATGAATATGTTAGCAACAACAGGTCTCCTACTGCAGGAGCAGATTCTGCACCGTCTCCTCGATCGTCACTGGCCTATGAGCATCCTTCCACCTCCAGAGAGGCTGATAACAACCAGACCAGATTCACCTGTGAATCAGCCATGGATATCCTCCAACGCTTTGACCTTCAGGAAGAAGACTTGGAGGATCTCTGTGCGTACTCAGAAGACCAGCTCTCTCCCGCCAACCTACCCTACCTGTTGCGAGACATCCGCAAGAAGAAGGCAAAAAACTCATCGGCTGCCTCTCAGTCAAGCACGGGCCACCAGGCTCAAGGCAGCCAGCGTGCCCCAGAAACCAGGGCGGTGTCCGGGGCCGAAGTAAAGCGTGAGGCGCAAGCTCCTCCTACCTTTCAGCAGCCAAGTAAAGTGATTGAATACGGACATACGAGTACATATTCCTTAGGCTTCCGTGAAGAAGAAAAGGATGGAGGACACCACAGCAGCAGTTACATGAGCCAAATGTGGGACACTCAACCAATGGATGCAGCACCAGCCAAACCCAGTGCTCCACTGTTCTCCAATGGCTCACAGAGATCCAACATCTCTTCTGCTGCTTACAGTCATTTACCAAACGTGAAGGCTTCCCTGAGCCATAAGCCAGCCACCCAGTCGATCCAGACTTCCATCGCTGCCCCAAAGAAGGTACCTATTGCGTTGCAGTTAGCAGCACCTGTTGCTAAACCTACTGCCACCAACATCATACCTAAGAGGGATTCCGATGCCGATCGTATGGCTTCTTCAGGATGTCGAAAAGCAGCTTTTGGAGCTGGGAATACAAGTCAGAGACCAGCTCCAGCCACCGATCCAGGGCCAGTTTCCATCCCCAGGTCCATCCCTACGAACCAGGGGCCCCCTCCAGCATCTGATGAATCCATCCGGAGACCTCCGCCAGTCAAGCCAGCAGACGAGAGAGTGCCGACGGCGGCCATGATCAGCGACTACATGGGTGTCAAACCTGAACTTTTCCCCTACACCTGTAGTCTCTGTACCAAACCTTGTTTTGGCATGAAGGTGAGTACATCAGTGGTGGTTTTTAACACGCCTTTTGGGAGCTCGATTATAATACATTTCAAGTTGGATAGGCTTGGGAACAAATCATCACTTAGTAAGTTCTTACTTAGCGAGATTACTTCCATTAAAAATGAACTTGTTTGATTATTTTTGCGAGACCAAAAAAATGGAAACTCCTTTTCCATTTCTTAAAGGTGCCATGACATACTATTTTTTGGATGCTTTAATATAGGTATTTGGGTGCCACTAAGACAGTATTCAAAGACGTTCCCGAAACTCAGCCGTGGTGCAGAGTTACAGCCACTCCGAGCCAGTCGCACTTTGAGCTTTCCCCAAATGCGCTGTTTTGGTGTCTGTAGCTAAAATGCAAATAAGGAGGAGCAAGGCGGGTCAAGGAGGAGGGTGGGGGTGTGGCCCTGAGCAGCTTGCAGCCACGGTACCATGTGCTCTGTTTACAGTGGAGGTATCGCAGCCTTTAGCCGTGTTCTGCAAATATTCTAGAATACACGGGAGTCCTGGAGCTCTTTATCTCAATAATATCATATTATACATGGATATCTATATCATATAATATATTTTATCACGGCCAAAAGCTGTGTGAGCCGATATTATGAATCGCAAACGATCGCGTTGGGTTCTCCGACGTTCCTGTTTCTTCCACGTCCACATCAATGTGAAGTAGGCTGAACCGCGACAAGTCGGAGAAAGGGATTGTTGCCGGGCAGCGCTAAGGCACCTCCGCCTCTTGCAGCGCCGAGGCGGTGGTCCCTCGGCAGCGGGAAGCGGGGCTCAAGCGGGAGACATTCGCCGCCAACAATCCCTTTCTCCTCCATGTCGTGGTTCATGTTCTTGAGGGAGTCAAAGCCAAAGTTCCTTTCCCCCAATTCATTCACACCCATGGCTGAGATAACCCCCACTACGAGTCTCATTGTAGAAATACCAGAGACGAGAGTCAGACGTGTTATGCGGCATAACACCAAAAGCAGAACGGTTATCAAAATAACAAGGAACTGTACAACACTTGCATTACAGTCCTGGAGCTCTATATCTAAATAATATCATATAATACATAGATATCTATATCATATGATACATATTATCATGGCCAAAAGCTGTGTGCGCCTCCATACAATATTTGGAATCACAAACGACTGTCGGGTTCTGTGACGTCTCTGGTTCTTCCACTTTCACATCAATCAGAAGTAGACTGAACCGCGCGCTGCCTGCTGCCGGCTGCCCGCTGCCGGCTGCCCGCTGCCGGCTGCCCGCTGCCGGGCGGTGGTGCTACGCGGCGGTGGTGCCTCGCGGCAACCGGCGGCATGTCGCAGTTCATGTATTTCAGGGAGTCAAGGCAAAAGTTCCTTTCCCCCAATTCCTTCTCGACCATGGCTGAGATAACCCCCACCACAGTCTCGTTGTGGAAATACAAGAGTCGTCAAAGAACCGACAACACTTGCGTTAGTGTGTGTATTCACACACACAGACACACATGTGGGGCTCGCACGCTCGTGTCTCATTGGCGGGCCGAATCTCTGGGCGGGCCAGGCAGAGTAAGGGGAGGAGCTTACTGCAGTGTGACGACAAAGGAAACCACATTCCAAATCAGCGCGTTGAGCCTCGGTTTTTTTCAAAGGCGAGCAGAACACCTAGTTCTCGTTTTACACCAAACGCAAGTTTTAGCCACTTGGGGACCATAGGCAGGATAGAAAAAACCTCAAAGTGAGATTTTCATGCCATGGCACCTTTTAACAACGGTATTAAGGGCTAGGGTCTAGTGGAAAATATCTTTTGCTATTTTGAGGCAATAATTAGATATTTGCAATAGTCATCAAAATATTACTTTAATGTTTGACTGAAACACAAGATATTGTCAATGCCCCGCTTTGCCCAATGTGCGCATGGGCAGTAATATTCACTCTTCCTCTTTTTCAAACTCTTGACGTTCCTCAAAGGAAAAGGAGCTAACTGGGACATTGTCATCTACGGGTGTTTTGCTTGTCTTAAAAGTTTTATTGCTGATTGGTGAATGTTATTTTAAGATATATTGCACTTAGGGCTGGGCGATATGGACAAAATCTTATATCACGATATGAGTAATTTTATATCACGATATGGATATATATCACGATATGGTATTTTTGAAGTAAATTAAAATAATAAATGGCTTAAAATAACCATACTTCACATTTGATCAGTTTTTTCTTTTATTTTCAACTTGAATTTCCATGCTTACAAAGGAGTAAGTAGCGAACAATCTGTCATTAACTGCAGTGTCATATAGTGCAAACATCTTGTAAACATTGAACTGTTTTTTCAATACAAATAAAAATTTTTTTAAAGGTGTGCTTCACACCTGCCTGGCTGTCAGTCAGTGCAGTGTAATATCAAATAAAAATCACAGCATCACACAAATATTTTAAATACTAATTATACACTTATAAAATAAAGTTATGTGCTGTGCAAATAGCTGGTGGTAAAAATAGAACTGTTTCTTCAATACAAATGAGATTTTTTTTAAGTAAAGTAAACGTATATAACGCGGTGTAACGTCTTACTTTGTAGTGCGTTACCCGGCTTGCAAAACATGTATGTTGAAGGGTTGGTAAAAAAGTTTAACTTCGGTTAACTTTGTGGAAACAAGAATTGTGATTGAACAATCGACATTCAAGTACTGGTGAACTCGTGTTGAATTTAATTTCCTGGTTTTAAGAACTTCCTTTGACAACGTTGTGAACTCCAACAAGCAGCAACTGGAGATGCCACGCCGTGCACATCGTGGATGGGCTGGTTCGGGCCATCATGGTACTGAGAGACAGCTGCTCACCTCAATCAAGGAGAACCCTCATTGGACAGATATTTGGTTGTTATTTGTTGTGAATGTATGTGAAACTGAAAAAACGTAGGAACCCTAATGTATTCGTTGTATAGAATTATCTATAGGTGGTGGTATTGGTTCCGGTAATCCAGTTTTGAAGGCATACCAATGCTATATTACCTTAACGATGAAGCTCACCATACCTCCACATATGGAAGACTTGTACTTCTTAACATATAGTCTAATTTGCCTTACCCAGTCAATATGTTCCTGTTGTGTCGTGGTATTGCCTCTTCCTCATGACCAGCGCTGGTTCAGGTCCAACATAAACCAACCATTCTGTGAGGCGTGTCATTACATCAAACAATGTAAACTGTCATGTATTCTTTAGGCCACCATGCTTGTCATACAGTATTACCCTGTCATGGTTGAGTGTAATTATATTTAATAATTCTATATCTTTTTTTAAAGAATATTTAGTTTGATTATTTAAGATGTTTGGCATGGTCCTAGATCTTTAAGACGACAATGAAAACTCAGTTTTAAAACATCTTAAAGTCTGTATTTTACTTTTCTTGTGAATTGAACATCTTGTGTGTTGTTGAGTCAATGTTTGACAAATATTTCTCAGTACATTAATTTCAGTACAAAAGACACAATTCAGATTCATACATATGTATCTTTTCATTATCACAGCCTTTTTTGTGAAGAGCTGCAGTTAAGCATGCGTGCGCACACACAAACACGCACGCACACACACACACACACCCAGAGGACTTGAGTGGTTGTAGTCTTGTGTGTGTGTGTGTATATATATGTATATATTTTTTTTAAACCAAGATTTGCTATAGACATCACTATCTTTTTTTTTTTTTTAATCCCTGCAGGTGAGGTGCTTTATTATAAGGAATGTGTTTCCTGCAATAATTGTTATTTAATACGTTATGTGACGTGGATGTTTATAAATCGTCCTGGAAAGATATGTGTATAAAAGGATGGACTTTACGCCCACGCACACACACCAACTCTTAACGTAATCACTTCCTGTGTGTGTTTCCTACAGGGCTGGCTGGAACACAGGATTCACATAGTCCACCTTGCCCGTTGCAGACTTCTACGCAGGCAGTCAGTAAACCTCAAACTAGATAAAAAGCTGCTCAATATTGGTGGTTGGAGTCTGATGTTTGGAGGCATGATGTGCTTTTCTCTTGTCCAGGTATTCTGAATGGGAGCCGGATTCAGTTTCACTTGAGTAAGTTCCACTAACATAAGTCTCAAACACCCTTTCTGCTGTGTGTGTGTGTGTAAAATGTACTACCTTTTTAAAAAACAATCAGAACAGTAACTAGAGCAAGGAGCTATAAGAAGTGAAATTGTCTGAATTACACTAGACAGAAAGCTGTTGTCCTCAATGTTGGTGTGGTAACCCGGGACGGTGAGCGAACCACCTGCTCCCAAACAGGACACAAGTTCGCTGGCCAAAACCAAAAAGGCATGTTTTATACCAAACTCAAACATAAAGTCTCTCGCTGAAGAAACCCAAAAGAACGTAAAACCTGGGATGAATCAACGGTCCCCTCCTTCGTGGGATGAATCCCCGTCACCCACGAGGACCGGTCTCTCCGTACAGGAGCCACATGGCTGGGGGAGCCCCGAATGAGTGGAGAAGCAGGCTATTTAAGCCCTGCTACTCCACCTGTCCCTCAGGTGCTCTGCATCTTCTTAAGTGGCCCGGGCCGGGTTGCCACACTCCTCCACCCTTTGCTGAAGCCTCGGGCGGCCTTTCGGAGGAGCGGCGGTCCGGCGCGCAGCATGCCACTGCCACTGCTGCCGGCGTGCCTCGTCTCCCGCGGCCTCGTCTCGGCCTGCGTCGTCTCTAGCTGCGTCGTGGTCTGGTTTGGGGTTGCTTGAGGTTGGGGTTCCCTCCCAGAGTGGTCCGTCGCTCGGTCGAGTTGACTGCATTCTCCACCGTATGTGGCAATCCCCGGTCAACGGCGGCTGCGATTCCCGAAACAAACGCTCAGGCAGGGTTGCGGTGCAGTGGTTTCATTGCGTGCAGCTCACAATAGAAAGGGGAAATCATGCATCAACTTGTTTCTTCCACACTGGGGCAAAAAGGGTGTGGGGACTCTGGGTCGGGTCCGGTCCGTCGGTGAGGTCGTCGTATCTACCGCTCCCGGCTTCTGCCCAACTCGGCACCCTCCGGGCACGTGCCACATGGCTGAGAGAGCTCCAGAATGAGTGGAGAAGCAGGCTATTCAAGCTGCTTCTCCACGTGTTCCTCAGGTGCTCTTCATCTCCTTTATTGGCAACGGCCGGGTTGGAGTCTGATGTTTTGAGGAATGATGTGCTTTTCTCTTGTCCAGGTATTCTGAATGGGAGCAGGATACAGTTTCACTTGAGTAAGTTCCCCTAACCTAACACCCTTTGTGTGTGTGTGTGTGTGTGTGTGTGTGTGTGTGTGTGTGTGTGTGTGTGTGTGTGTGTGTGTGTGTGTGTGTGTGTGTGTGTGTGTGTGTGTGTGTGTGTGTGTGTGTGTGAATCCAATCAGAGAACAGTTACTAGAGCAAGGAGCTATAAGAAGTGAAATTGTCTGAATTAAAGCAAGTGTTTGGAGAACAAGCAAAAATAAACGTCAATTTAAAGGCATACAAACGAAAGATATCCAAGCCCTCCACTTACAGGCCGACCTCCAAAGGCCCTCCCCCAAAACCCTCAAATAGCTTGTTAGCTTAAGCAACAAGTCCGCCTTGCCTTGTGCACAGGCAGTATTTAAATCTAGGTAGGTAGACAAGACACTTGGCGCATCCCATCATTATAATCTGGCCAAATGAATTGATCGCACAACATTTCATTTATTGATTGCTGCGATTTTCCAGAAACGTGTTGAGGAAAAGTTGCTAGAATAAATTGCCTACCACAGCTTTAATAGATATGACTGAAGGCCAGAATGGGAAATGTTTTCTGCTTGAACAAATTTGTCAATGATGGGCAGCACATGACAACAAACGGCAAACAATGAGAATTTTTCACTCAAATTACTCAAAGCTTAACCGTATTCGACATTACTGTATGTCTGCTCGTCTTCCTGCTTTAGCTCGGCCCCTGAAGAATCCCAGCAACCCCCCACGACAACCGCAGTCCCCGCCTCCTCCCCGAGTTCACCCCATCACCCCACTCCGTTCGCCCCGTCAAACTCTGCACCTCCCTTGCCGAGGAGGATTTTGGAAGCACTCGCGTCTTGGACTCCACCGAAGAGATCAAGGTCAAAGTCTTCAGGAAGGAAAGGATCGAGGTCTCCACGGCCGAAGAGGTCAAGGTCTCCACGGAAGAAGAGGTCAAGGTCTCCGCGGAGAAAGAGGTCAACGTCGCCAGCGAGTTTGCGGTCCCCAGATTGGAAGCGAACCAGCGGTAAAGCTAGCTCGCCTTGTAGCTCAAGACCTATCCACAGGTAACCGTGATTCCTCAATCTCAATGGTGTAGTTCACCAAATGCATCCGCACTATCCTTCATACTCATTGACTTTAATAAGACACATGATTACATGATAAGACCTCTGTGCTTCCCATACGTAGATCAATGTGGCGCAGCGCCTCAGAAACCACACCGAGTGCCACAATTTTATTTATTTTTTTGCGATTTTGAAATCTAAGTATCGTTCCGTTCATTAATCTCTGCATAGCACTCTTTCCCCCTGTCATTCTCGTTCGCACACGCACACACAGACAAGCACGCATACATGCCAATGGTGTGCGGGTATCCACTACCACTTATTGGATCAACCCGCATATCACTGATACATGCACACGCACTGACAGCTGATTCGCCCGCTCCTCCTCTCAACGCACCTACAAAGGAAAACCAGAAGCAGCTTGATATTTGGCACAGTGAAGATGGTCGGCGACCTCTGGAGTTTACCAATGTGTGCTCAAACACACATGCCCAAAATATTGTTGACTCAGAAAAGATACATTTTAGCCTTATGAACTGTATAGATATTGAACATCCTGCACCCTAAGTCAGCATAGAAAAACGTTGGTAACGCAGCAAACGATGCGATTAATGTGAAATGCGTTTATAGTTTAGATGGATCAAAGTGTTAGACTGGGTTCCCCCAGCCCGTTCTGCCGGTGATTTGAATTCGCTCTGCAGCAGGGGCTGGACAGGAGCAATGCATTGCTTCCCCTTTTACTGGAGCCAATGACCAATTACTTTTTGGCTGGTTTAGCACAATGAAGACAGGGAAGCGATTGCTGCGATCGAAGCGATCGTTTGTTGGATAGTTTGAAGGACTATTATTATTTATTATTTTTATATTGTTAAATGAGCAATGAACCCCCCCCCCCCCCGCCCACCTGAAAGTCCGGGAGCACCAAACATTGCTACCTACAAAATCGTACTCATCACCTACAAGGCCCTCAACAGCCTAGCCCCCCCCTACCTTGCCGACCTCCTCCATCACCACGCCCCCTCCCGATTCCTCAGGTCCAATTCTGCCAACCTGCTACAAGTTCCACGGACTGAGCGACGGACTTGGGGTGATCGGGCCTTCTCAGTTGCTGCCCCCACCCTTTGGAATTCACTCCCCTCCCACATCAAAGTCTCTCCAACCCTCTCTTCTTTCAAATCTGCCCTCAAAACATACCTTTTCACACTAGCCTTCCCCACCTAACTCCCACCTTATTCTTCATGTTTAACCTCTGTTTTTCTTTTATTCCTAGTCTGTCTTACATAGTTTTGATAGGGCAATATGTAAAGCGTCTTAGAGTACCATATTAAGCGCTATATACATTTTATTTATTATTATTATTATTACCTGGTCTGTGGGAAACACTGGACCTCCTGTCTGGCCCTTCCACCTCACCTCTTTGTGATTGGTTCCTTCTTTCTCATTAACCAGCCGTAGAAGCCGCTCCCGTTCCTCGTCAAGCTCCTCCCCCAGCTCAGACCGTTGCCGTGGCAAAAGGCAGGCAGCCAGGAGATCTAGGCGAAGCTCTGGGTCCCCACGAAGGGGTCGGGGGTCACGATCGCCCCGGCATGCACGTGGTACCAGACCCAACCGCAGGTGTGTTGGGTTACTTGTTTCTTTGAATTGTTTTATGGTTCACTAGTAACCATAGAAACAGTAACCGACTTACCACTCGTTACCAATCGAAACCACTGTTAAGTGTAAAGTAGTGACATCAACACAAGGTTAATATTTATTTCTTTATTATTAGTGAAGCGGTAATACATTTCACTATAATAAATAGTAGTTACTAAACCGATGGTCTAGTATTCATGGTGATCTTGATCCTCCCAGGTCCCGCTCTGGGTCTCGATCCCCTCACCCCTCATCTCAGCGAAGACGGTCGCGAAGTCACGATGGGAGGTCTTCGGGTCGCAGACAAGAGGAGACCAGCGTAGAACAGCTGGCCAAGAAACTACTGGAATCCTCTGGTAAGAGACCAGGTAGAGAGACCTAATGGAAGGCGAGGGAGAAAGAGATTGAGGTAGAGAGACCTTGCAGAATATCCCCGTAGATGAATCAGGAGAGGGAGTCAAGCACATTTAAGATTGTTAGATACAGGCAAAGTGAAACCTGATCAGACTCTTCCTGCTTCTCCATTCTCCTCTTCCCTCTGTCTTTCTAACCTCGTTTTCCTTTCTACTTTCTCTCCATCTCCTCTTCTTCCCCCTGTTGTCTTCCTCTCCTTCTCCCGCTCCTCCCCTCAAGGTGTCCAGAGCTTCACTGGCTCCTCCAGTCTAGAGCTGGTGGTCCAGTCTCTGGCCCCAGTGCTGCTGGCAGAGCTGGCCAAGCTGAAGGCCGCTTCATCATCATCCTCTGATTCATCTAAAGAAAAGAAGCCATCCTCCTCCTCCTCATCTAGAGATGAACAGAAGCAGTCATCCTCCTCATCTAGAGACGAGAAGAAGCCATCCTCCTCCTCCTCATCTAGAGATGAACAGAAGCAGTCATCCTCGTCATCTAGTGACAAGAAGAAGCCTTCCTCATCTAGAGATGAACAGAAGCCGTCATCCTCATCATCTAGAGAAAAGAAGCCATCCTCCTCTTCCTCATCTAGAGATGAACAGAAGCCGTCATCCTCCTCATCTAAAGACGAGAGGAAGCCATCCTCTTCCTCATCTAGAGATGAACAGAAGCCGTCATCCTCATCATCTAGAGACGAGAAGAAGCCATCCTCCTCTTCCTCATCTAGTGATAAACAGAAGCAGGCATCCACTTCTTCGACCAAAGGAGGGAATGAACCACCTTCGTCCTCTTCCTCTGTTAAGGGAATCAAGAAGGTATTGGTTAAGAAGAGTGTACCAACTAAATCTGCAAAACCACCAGGGGTGAGTAGTTGAGTTGAATAGATTTCACCCTCCCTCTTTCCCACTTGAATCTCATGTTTTCTTTTCTCTGCGTCCTCGTCTGTTTCCGTGTATCTGTGTATAACTCTGCGTCTCCTGGGTCTAGTCGGGTCTCCTGGGCTTCGTACCGGCCCACCCTCCCCTGCTCCTGTCTGGGCTTCCCTCCAAGGTCACCCCGCAGCAGGTGTTCTGCGCTCTGGAGAAGTTCGGGAAAAGCAGACTCATTTCTGTGGCGGGACAAGAGGTGAGCGCTAACCTCTGGTAGTTGACTCCTGAGGTCAGAGTAAACTTTGGTTGGACTGAACCAGAGCCATGACATGTTTCCACTTAAGGTGTAAGGGAACACACTGTTAAAGCTGGAATTCTAACATGATGAGATCAAAAGAAAAAGGTCTTTGGGGCTCGAGTTCTAGGAAGGCGGGGAGCACGTTACAACGGATGAAACAACTCTAGATACTTTTTTTTAGTGCTGTTTTTTAAATTTGTTTTTGAAATGTTACACTTAGAAGCTTAACCCTCACTCGTCTGCAGGCACCAAAATTAACCGCTGCTCAGACAGAGCTCCAAACATTCACACACACCACAGCGTTATTATGAATGGCTCCTGATAAGATTTGCTTTGTATGCCTGTGTCTTTAGGCCACGGTGTACTTTCGACAAGAAGCTGCCGCTCATGCCTTGCTCGGCTTTACGGAGCTGAAGATTGGTGGAAATCCAATCACCGTGACACAGATAGCGGTAACGGACGAACACACACGTCATGTATCTCTAATGGCTCTTCCTCCTTTCTGTCTCTAACCAAATGGTTGTCTTTACAGGTACCTGGGACAACAACAGTGCCACACCTTCTTCCGACCCCGGGCTCTTCTGTCCAAGTACAAAGCTCTGCTACAATGGCCGTCAATGTTGTGGCAGAACTTCCCTCAAGTTCCATGCAATGCAACAAGACGACCGCGCCCGGTATCAAAACGACCGCACCCGGTACCAAAGGGACCACGCCTGGCAACAAGAAGGCCACGCCTGGCAACGCGACTACCACGCCTGGCAGCAAGACAACCACGCCTGGCAAAAAGACAACCATGCACGCCAACAAGATGTCTACGCCCAGCAAGTCAACAACCACGCCTGACAACAAGGTGACCACACCCGGCAACAAGGCGGCAACGCCTGGTAAAAAGCCCGCCCTGCCTGGCACAGCACCTATTATACCTGGCAACGAGACTGCAACCCCTGGCAACACAACAGCCACTTTTGTCAAGAACACTACCATGCCAAGCAACGCAACAACCTTGCCTGACAACAAGACGACCACACCCGGCAACAAGACGGCTATTCTCTGCAAAAAGACATCCATGCCTAGCAGCACAACGACTGTGCCTGGCAGCACAACAACGCCCGGCAACAAGATGACCCCACCCGGCAACAAGGCGACCACGCCTGGTAACAAGACTGCCACGCCTAGTAACAAGACTGCCACGCCTGGTACCAAGATGACCACACCCGGTACCAAGATGACCACACCCGGCAACAAGGCGGCCTCGCCTTCTAACAAGACGGCCACACCCGGCAGCAAGATGGCCCCACCCGTTAACGTAACGATCACACCTGGCAGCAACACGACCACAACCGGCAACACAAAAACCATGTCTGAAAACAAGGTGGCCACACCCGGCAACAAGACTACTGTTCTCTGCAAAAAGACATCCCTGCCTAGCATGACAACGACTGTGCCTGGCAGGACAGAAACGCCCGGCGACAAGACGCCCACACCCGGTAACAAGATTGCCACGCCTGGTAGCACAACAACCATGCCCAGCAAAAAGAAGATAACCCCTGGCAACACTATAACCACGCCTGTCAACAAGACGGCCACACCCGGCGACAAGATGGCCCCGCCCGTTAACGTAACGATCACACCTGGCAGCGACACGACCACAACCGGCAACACAACAACCATGTCTGAAAGCAAGACGCCCACTAACGGCAACAAGACGCCCACTAACGGCAACAAGACGCCCACTTCTGACAACATAACACCCACGCCTGACAACAAGGCAATCGAGCTCAGCAACAACACTGCCACACCTGGCAGTGACACGACCACAACCGGAAACACAACAACCATTTCTGAAAATAAGACGACCACACCCGACAACAAGACGGCCACGCCTGGTAACAAGATGGCCCCGCCCGTTAACGTAACGATCACACCCGGCAGCGATAAGACCACAACCGGCAACACAACAACCATGTCTGAAAGCAAGACGACCACACCCGGCAACAAGACGCCCACTTCCGACGACAAGACGCCCACTTCCAACAACGTAACCCCCACGCCTGACATCAAGGCAATCGAGCTCAGCAACAACACGGACATGCAAGGCGACACAGAAGTCTTCCCCACAGTCCTCTTCCTAGAATCAATTCGTGAGTATCTACCCCCATCATTCATCAATAAGTACCTTCAGCCCGGGGTTAGATTTGGGCATAGTGTGCTTTAGTGATTTTTGACGGCTCTTTTAAAAAAATTTGACCATCACCTTGCTGACTTTTTACAGCGCCTATTCTCTGCAAAAAGACATCCATGCCTAGCAACACAACGACTGTGCCTGGCAGCACAGCAACGCCCGGCAACAAGATGGCCACACCTGGCAGTGACACGACCACAACCGGAAACACATCAACCATGTCTGAAAACAAGAGGACCACACCCGACAACAAGGCGGCCACGCCCCTAAACGTAACGATCACACCTGGCAGCGACACGACCACAACCGGCAACACAACAACCATGTCCGAAAACGAGACGCCCACTTCCGACAACAAGACGCCCCCTTCTGACAACCTAACACCTACACCTGACAACAAGGTAATCGAGCTCAGCAACAACAAGGTCACGCAAGGCTGCACAGATGTCTTCTCCACAGTCCTCCCCCTCGAATCAATTCGTGAGTATCTGCCCCCATCATTCATCAATAATTACCTTTAGCCCGGGGTTAGATTCTGGCATAGTGTGCTTTAATTATTTTTTACGGCTCTATTTTTACTCTCATAATAAGAAATTTGACCATCACCTTGCTGACTTTTTACAGCGCTTATTTTCTGTCTGTCATCTAAACAGAATTTCTTGATGTTCAGTGTTGGACATGGAATGACGTAGGTCCAATAACGGCATCAAACACACACACTCATGCATGCAGACACGGCCAATAATTAACCTTGGTTTCTTTGCCGCTCTCTTGATATAGTTTCTACTCTACGCCACCGGTGGTGCCACCATCATGGTGACTGATCTGCCAGAGATAAAATACGATGCTTACCCTCCGTCTTTGATCACACCTTTTTTGGGGAAGATTGGCAACATCTATTGGGACAAATGCTTCATCCTTCCTGACAACTGCATGGTAAAGTTGAAACATAAACATACATTGTACTTTAAACCTGCAACCATGTCACTTTGTACCGCACTGATGGTCTCCGTTATAGTTTGTTTATTTGTGTCTAGGGAATCAGTGCCATTGTTGTTCTTTTAGTGATGCCGACTGCTTTCTGTATCCAGGCGTTTTTAACCATGACGGCCAATAGGATGGCATCCCTGATTGAGGCGCTGGTGATGGAAGCCTCCTTGAACTTCGAAACTGTCCGCTTTCACATTCTGAAGGAGAACGCCCTCGAATCTCCGGTACACGCACAAACACACACACGGGAAAACCGCATTCTCTGAATCAATGGAGGTCTTGAAACGATTTGATGTGAATACTGGGCTTAATCTGATGTAACAAAGCCCCCTATTTCCACAGAGACGGGCCCCTGTTTTTCTTGCTTGTAATCTATAATTGCTGTATTTTATATTATTCTATAGTATACAAAATCAGGCTATTGGCAGCCAATAGCTATATGTACAGTATATATTTAAGATTGAATGCGAGCCGCTTACATGGACGGGCACAGTCGTGATATTTTGAAAACTGAATTTGTTGGTGGAGGCGGTTTGTCGTTTAGTGGAGGTGTCACACTAAATTTGTACCGGCTGCCAAATTTGTACCGGGCGCGTCATCAATACGTAATCCATTCCAAACCTGCCCGGCAACAGATGATCGCGTCGTCCGTTGCCTGGCAACGGACGATCGCGTCGAATGACGTGAAAGGTTCACGAACATACGCGGAACTTCTATCTAGCGATCCGTTATCTGTATTGTGCTATTTCGTCCTTGACCTGCTTTAAACACTGTTTACTTGCTAAATTTGATTAAACAATGAAATACAATACAAATATAAAGTAAAAACAAGTGTTATCTAGCGATCCGTTTTCTGTATTATGTTATTTCGTCTTTGGCAACATGAGCGCGAATGTTTTTTGAAACCCGCTTTAAACACTCAGTTTACTAGCTAAATTTGATTAAAAAATGAAATACAATGCAAATATAAAGTAAAAACAAGTGTTATCTAGCGATCCGTTAACTGTACTATGTTATTTCGTCTTTGGCAACTTGAGCGCAAATGTTTTTTGAAACCTGCCCGGCAACGGACAACGCGATCATCTGTTGCAGGCAGGTTTGGAATGGATTACGTATGGATGACGCGCCCGGTACAAATTTGGCAGCCGGTACAAATTTAGTGTGACAGAGGCGCTTTAACCCTTGTAATGACCCCTCACTGCCTTTCAGATCATCTTCTATAAACATCTTCTGCGCTGGAGTGAAAAGGTGACACGCACACACCCACACTGCCACTGTGATCTGGGACATCACAACCTTCATTCTTCTTAGAAATCACGTTTGTTAAAGTGAAATAAAAGTTGAAGTTCCACTGAGCGCCACAGGAAATCCCTCATTCCACTGGCCATCAGACTCTTTAACTCCTCCCACTACCGAAGTGTGTGAGTCAATGTGAGATCTGCACTGCTTTTGTTTTGTTAATTATTGGAACCAGAGGACCTGTGCTATTTGTTGGCACTTTATTTTTAGATGAACTTAATCTGGGATCAATACAGTAATCTGTGTCTGTAAGGTGGTGTGATCAGACAGAATATGTTAAACATCATGCCTGTCCGAAAAAGGTTCTGGCTTTATTACCTAATCCAATGAGGTACTGGAGGAATCTGAAACACTTCCTTTTACTATACCCTGTGCTGTACAGGGTATTTACTGTACCCTCAAGACCCACGCATTGTCCAATGATGGAGATGAAGTTTCCTTAAGGGGTTAAGGGGATTTGAAGTTTTGCACAATGGCGATTGAGGGGAACATCTTCAGATTTTGATAGGGGGCACAAGTCAAATCACTCCTAATGGAATCCAGCCCAGGTGTTGAATGTCTACTTCCTGTGGTCTAGCTTTATGATGAGTCTACATTGGAGTACAGACTGGTGTTCATCAGCAACATTCCTTATTGCAAATCCTCGATGGACGACATCTTTAAAGGCGTCCTCAAGACCGGAGGAGTCAGGCACTACCTGCCGCTGATTGGCAAGGTACAAACATGCACTTCCTGATCTGATCTACCTAATTTGCTTAACAAATGGCAACCTCAAAAAAAATGTCATGTGTGTGTGTGTGTGTAGATATTTGTAGAATTTGTCACGGTGGAGGATGCAGACCGATTCAGTGTCTGGCTGTCCACATTCCCGCTGGACCGGGAAATCCATATCTCACGTCCTGGTACGTGACACAACAGCACCACCTAGTGCACACAATGCAACAGCACCCCACATAAACCTCATGCTCTTGTTAATCTCTTCACACTGCAGATGGCATCCTCTACTCTCACCACTGTCTCCACACTGTAGATATCAATCCCCCACTCTACACATACTGTCCTTACACTGTAGATATCAATCCCCCACTCTACACATACTGTCTTTACACTGTAGATATCAATCCTCCACTCTACACATAATGTATTTACATTGTAGATATCAATCCTCCACTCTACACATACTGTCTTTACACTGTAGATATCAATCCCCCACTCTACACATACTGTCTTTAAACTGTAGATATCAATCCTCCACTCTAAACATACTGTCTTTACATTGTAGATATCAATCCTCCACTCTAAACATACTGCCTTCACACTGTAGATTTTTGATCCTCCATTCTAAAGATATTGTCATTACACTGTAGATATCGATCCTCTACTCCAGGGGTTCTCAAAGTTTGGACAGTTGAGGGCCAATATAGGAACCCAGAATTTGACTGAGGGCCGCCAAAGAAAAAAAATTAGGCGGGGAACGCCGACAGCATCCCAGTGGTGAAAAAAAACATTGCACCGTGGACCTCTGAGAGTGAGGTCAAGTGAGGTCTAAATCTCGAAACTGAGGTTCATCCTTTCAAAGTAATGTACAGTCGGATTGAAACCAACAAATGTAACAAGATATAATTGAAAGCTAGAGAGAGTCGACTTTTCGCTTCATATTTATTTATTTTTGTTTAAATTAATATTGATATAATGATAAAAGTAAAAAAATCTTTATTATTTTGTTTGTATGTCATTGCGGGCTGTCAGGAATGTTTGTGCGGACCAATGTTGGCCCGCGGGCCGCACTTTGAGAAAAAAAATTCTACTCTAAATATAGTGTCTTTATATTGTACATATCAATCCTCTACTCTAAATATAGTGTCTTAACATTGTAGATATCAATCCTCAACTCGAAACATACTGTCTTTACACTGTAGATGTCCTTCCTCCATTCTAAATATTGTGTCTTAACACTACAGATATCAATCCGCCACTCTAAAGCTGTGTTCGAAATCATTCCCTATCACGGATATAGTGCACTATATAGTAGGTGTGGGAATCTCTTCGCACCTCACGATTCGATTCCGATTATGAGGTCAACGATTCGATTCTGAATTGATTATCGATTAAATAATTTTTTATGAACATTTCCAAGTGTGATTTTCAAAAATATATATATACATCTGGGTTTGCTACTCAGAGTTTGCTATTATTTCCTACTTTTGTGATGATCATTAAAGACATCAACAGATGAATTAACTTATCTAATATTTCATAAGAGAGAAAGCTTTTGTCACAAATATGACTTTCTATGAACAATGCAATAATCAATGCAGCTTGCATTATAACACAATATGGAAGCATGCAAAAAATAGGTTTCAGTTGTATTTTCTTTCCAATCTTTCTTTTCTATGACATTAAAGGAAAAGCTGCTCTTGAATTAGGAGTTCTTCTGTCTGGCTTTGAGTTTGCGCGCATGCTATGCGTAGGCTGAATCGCAATCGTGTCAAGACAAATCGGATTGGTCCATCCACACTGAAGATAATTCAATAATTTTAAAATGACAAAAATTATCCCTCTCTAGCGAACAGAATGTTGCAGCAGGCAAAAAAACAACTTCTTTCCCTTATATTCCGATTAATGTTAGTCTGAATCGATACAGAATCGTTCAAGCGAGAATCGCGATGCATCGAAGAATCGATTATTTTTCCCACCCCTACTACATAGGGTGCTCGCCATTTTGTAGTGGTGTTTGAATTCTCAGTGGTTAATTTCATGCACTATATGGTGGACTTAACATACCCAAAATGTGAGTGTACATACGATGTTCCATACATGTTACTCCCGTATACCACAATGCAATGCGGTTGTGTTTTTCCGGGGGAGAAGAAGAAGCTGAATAACCGCGAAAACATATACATTTAATGACGGAGTCTCCGGCTTTCGTTTAGAACTGTCAACAATTTATTTGGGATTCAACATAGAAAATGTAACATAAAAAATGAATTAAAAAAAACCTTTATCAAGGAAATGTAACATTCGTTTGTTTACATGATGTGGGCGCATCTGTCTGCGTCACACAAATACCCGGCGCATTTACTGACGCAAATTACGTTTAGAAATGTTCAGCGTAGTCCGAATTCTCGTTTGTTCGTTCCCTATATAGTGCACTATATCATGAACACTATATAGGGAATAGCGAGTGAGTGTATAGGGAACGATTTCGAACTCAGCTCAAGTGTGTGTGTGTGTGTGTGTGTGTGTGTGTGTGTGTGTGTTTGTGTGGTGCCTACCACTGTGTTTAAATAAAGGTTGATTATATATCCCCCCAGGCCTCGCCCACGACAAGGCACGGCTTGAAGATGCGTTCTTGATGACGGTGTTCACCCAGACCGTATTCTATCCCACCCTGTCCCCCCAGTTCTACACTCCAGGTGAGACCCCTAACTATCCATGTTGTTCTCTGATCTTCAAGTGGACTGCCATCTTTTTATCCTCGGGCTCCATTCGACCCCAGCAATTCAAACCTCGCGAAAATGATTGAAATTGTTACCCAAGGTTATGTGTGAGGTACTTTGTTTTCTTTGCTGGCTACCTTAATAACACTTAACTTAAACATAATCAACAGAATATGAAGTATTTTTTTTTTAATGATTTAATAATGTAATGGTCAGTTTTGATTCTGATCATTCAATTATTGGATAGTTGGAGGGGGAATCATTGATTATTATTATTTATGACAATTAAGATCACGTCTTTCTTAATATTAAAGGGATGGTTCGGAGTAAATTCACCCTTAAGTCCTTTTCACCATAACATCCAGGCAAATACCACCTCAGAAGCTTTTTATTTTTTTTATTGAAGTGTAACAAAAGAGCTAGTGAATTCAACACTTCTTAGCAATGTATTGACACCTGAAATAATTCAATTATTTCAGTTGTCAATACATTTCTATGGAGTGTTATAACCCGCCTACAGTTACCAAATGAGCGAGTCTGTTTCGGTCGCCCCCTCCTCAGTAGGAAGGGGGTACATTTGAATATTACCTCCCACTTCCCCAGCCGCCTCCAATCAGAGCATAGCTAAGATTTTGTGGACCAGTGGACGAGCGCTGGGCTGAGATGTTCGAGCATTTCAGAAGCAGGGATATTCCATACAAAATGTCTGAGACATGTTTGCCATGTGTTTGTCAGTTTGCCATGTGACTGACTGACAGGGAGCCCGCCAGAGCTGCCGGACTGCCGCCAGAGCCTTGGCGGCAATCCGGCAGTTTAGCTCCGGAAGTACAATCCCTTTCTCCTCCATGTCGCGGTTCAATCTTCAGAGAGTCAAAGCCAAAGTTCCTTTCCCCAAATTCTTCTCAACCATGGCTGAGATAACCCCCACTAGAAGTCTTTAATTGTTGTGGAAGTACCAGAGACGTCAGACGCAGTCTTTATGATTCATAATATCATCCGATGCGCACGTATCTTTTGGCCGTGATATTAGATATAACATTATATGAATACCTATATATTATATCATATTATTATTATATTATATAGATATAGAGCTCCGGGGGTCCGCAAATGGCAACAATCACTTCTCCTCCATGCTGTGGTTCACTCTGACAGCTCATTGGTCAATGGGCAGCAGGTCATTTGCATTAAAGCTACAGACACCAGAAACAGCGCATTCTGAAGGGCGCAGAGGGAAATAGCGGTAGGTACGATTTATTTTCCTAAAAGGTATTTCTAGCAAACGGCTTACAAACTTTACAATGCCTCATTTTATTAGTACAGACCCTGTTTTTACTACTGACGAAGTGTGGTAAAACTCCAAGCATTATTAGTGGGGTAATTTACAAGATACAGGACAGGTTCCATTAGCGCCAGTACTAACCCAGTCGACTGAAAACTCTAACTTCACCAATGTTCGACCAAGGGATAAAAGCTTCTGAGGGGGTATTTGGCTGGATGTCATGGTGCAGAGGACCCAAGGGTGAATTTACTGCAAACCATCCCTTTATTGATAATGAAGCTGTGTCAAATATTGTTTATGGTTATGACATTCAAGCCAGCCTCGTGTGTGTTGATTCATAATAATGATAAAGAAAGCCAACCGGGCTGTATGGACTCCTGCTAATATTAATGATTAACGTCGCTATTGTCTGACCTCTCAGCACACAGGACGGTGAACGGACCAGAAGACCTTGAGGTGAGTCGGTCCGTCTGTCTGTCGGCATGCATCCCAACAATTAAAAATTAATTCCCCATTAGTGATGCCCTAATTTGACCTTTTATTCAGACTGACCGTGTTAGTGTCTGTTGGGGCAGTGGGCAAACACCCCTCTAATTATTTTATTCTCTTAACTGGTTCTGTCCTGAAGTGGGCGGAGACCAATTTGACTACGCAGAGCGTCATGGTGACAGGGCTGGCGTTCGGCACGTACCGCCACATGGACCTCGTGGATGAGGTGTGGCCTTACTTTGTGGAGAAGGACATCAGCCGTGTGTACTACTCCGTAGTGATACTACCTCTGCAGAGAAGGGTACGCACGCACACCCACAAACTGTGTTTCGATGTCATGCAAGTCATTATTATTTTGTCCTTGCCTCCTGTCCGCCATTCTTTTTCCGTCTTGCCTCCTTTCCATCCTCTAATGTCTCCTCCTATCTCCTTCTCTTATTTTACCTCCACTCCCCCTCTTCTTCTCTTTCCTCCTCCCCTCTCATCTCCTCCTCCTTTCTCCTCCTCACTTCTTCTTCTTCTCCTCTCTCCTCTCCAGGCCTTCATCCACTTTGACGACGCTTTGAAGTGTAAGGAGTTTGTCTCCGATTTCCTCCACAAGCCGTTCACTATGGGAGGATCTGACCTCACCCTCCACTTCCTCGTGAACCATCTTAAGCCCTGCACCTCAGAGGTATAGACACAGAGAATACAATCTGTAATTATGCTTAGTTGATGTGCTTTCATGACATTGTGTGTGATGTCATGACAGATTATGAATGTGATCTAATCGGGAGATGATGTATATTCTCTTTGCAGCTGCAATTGTACTACAGAATGCTTCATCTGAGCAATGTGGTACGTTATTATCTTCTATCTTCTAGACTTGTATTGACTACTGTTATGTGTGTATAAGTCTGTTTTGTAATATAACAATCTGTGTTGTGATATAGCAGACTATGATGCACCAATCTAGGCTTTGATTTAACAGTAGGTTGTAATATAGCAGTATGTGTTGTATAGCAGTCTATGTTGTAGCAGCAGTCTTTGTTGGGATGTAGTAGTCTGGGTTGGGCTGTAGCAGTCTGGGTTGGGATGTAGCATTCTTGATTGGGCTGTAGGAGTCTGTTTGGTGGTAAAGCAGTCTGTGTGGTGGTAAAGCAGTTCGTGTTCTGCTACAGGTGTCTAAGGGGACTGGTCACCAGGAGCAGCTGATACTGAAGGAGATGGATCACTGCAACATGAAAGTGCTGAGGGACATCTTTGACCACTTGTCGAAGAAAACACACCTTAAATGGCTCAGCTGCCTAGTCCTCGCCAACCGGGTACGTCTCGCTGTGGTCCTACTGGACAGGTAGAAGGGTTGGGGGAATGGTAGGGGGACGGTAGCATAGAATGAACTACGGTATGAATCTGACCAACAGTATGAATTTCGGCCAAACCGTTTAACCTGTGTAGAGCAAAATTCCTCCTTCCAAAGGAAGGAGAAAAAAGGATGTACGCTCATCAGTGAGGTGTGTGTTCACCTGATTGGTTTTCAGTCTCTGTTTACGACCCACTCCAGGTTTCGCCCAAAGATTGTCTCGGTGGCGGGGGTTTGTAGGGATTTGAAAAGCAAAACATTTTAAAGGTGACCTATTATACCATCTGGTGTGACTGTGATTAGCCGTTACAAGCACTTTTGAATATCTGCCTCTTCTGACATCACAAGTGGGCATGTAAGAGGCAGATTTTCAAAACGGCTTGTAACGGCTAATCACACTCACACCTGGTGGTATAATGTGTCACAAAAGAGCAGGGCTTCAAAAAAGCACAACTTCGACATAAAAAGTCGTGTGGAGGAAGGATACAACCTTGTCGTTGATCCGTTATCTGGCGGCCCTGATCTGAAGCAAAGGCACACAGAGATGTTGGTAAAAGAAGATCATAGTTGGGCGGTTTCCTTGTGTTCTAGCCCCTCCCAGTGCGATACAGTGGTATACAACATGTCTCATCATTTTAATTTATACCTACCGTATATATTTAAGCAATATCACATGAGAGGGAGCAGTGTTGTTGCTCTATATCAGCGCTGCTGTGATTCGGCCGGAGGCAATCACAGCAGCGCTGATATAGAGCGACAACACTGCGACCTTGAGTGTGATATTGCCTTTATACAACAGTTATACGAGATAAATGTACTGTTAACAATAATAATTGACTATGTATTGTGATTTGTTTGTTTATTTAATCATATAAATGAATGAATTTGCTTCCGCCAACAAAAATAGATCCCCACTCAGCGGACTGTTGCCAAGCAACAAACAAATAACAAAGCAGTTTAAAGCCCACACAGTTGGCCTTACGGTGTTGGCTTCATTTTTGCTCCTCTCCAACCTGTCAAGCTCAGACGCTTACATCGGGGCACATCTGGAGTCTCGATTGTGCATCAAATTAAATGTTATATTTGGAAATATATCCATCTGAAGGCTATGGCGCAAAGCTGGTTCAGGTTTGGTCCAAGGTAACAGTTTATGTCAGTTAAAGTAAGTTGGTTACAGCTGGAATGCGGAGTGATTTTGACAGTTGGTTTACAGTTTGGTGAACAGTCCGAGTGATGTTTGACGCTCATATCAGCACTCCTGCAAAGCTCATGGAATTTCTCTTGTCCAATCAAATTACTCGCTCAGAACCACTGTTTGAATAATGTATGAATACATTTTCATAGTATGTCACTTTAGGAGGTTGATGGGTAGGTGTCGGGTAGGTAGATGGGTAGACAAACAGGTTGGTAGGTAGATGGGTATGAGACGGGTACGTACAATGACAACAAAAACATGCTCTCTCTCTGTAGGTGGTTTTCCGGCTCATTGGGGGAAGACCCGATATTAACAAGAGGACCAGAGTGTTGAATAAGCTCAATGGTAAAAAGGGGAAGACTCAAGGTCAATATGGGTATGTGTTTTCATTCCTTGCCCCCATCTTTGCACACCGACATAAGATTTAATATTTTTATAGTTGAGTGTGTGTGTTTTAAATAAATAAATTGTCTCTCCTACAGGACCAATCGGGAGGTTGTAGACAAAGTGTGGAAATCGTGAGTCTCTTAGTCTCCTTATCGATTAGAAACGTTGTCATCATCTTTCGGGTTGCAGACTTTTGCAGTCATTGAAAGCTGATCTAACGATACCATTTTGTTATTTCAGGGTAAGCGATTTCACGTCAAGCATTCAGAATATAGATGTCAGGACTGTGATCAACAGTCCCCAGCATGCAAAGTCTGGCCAATCGCCACCGGACCCCTCAGCGCCTGGCCCCTCAGGTCCAGGACCTTACCTCCAGAGAGAGGTACGGTCTCGTCCTAGCTCTCTTGTCTCCAGCATAGGGGATGTGTTGAGGTGTTGGTTCTAAGGCCACAGTATCGATAAACTCAACCGACTTGGTGCTGCTATCGGTACTGGAGAAATTAAGCAAATACACTTTCTATTAATTTAGGCTAGGTATTCCATTGTGCTAGTTATATTAATCGCCTGCAGATGCAATTTTGTTCTTCCCGAGTCAGTCCCGATTATAACAATTAAAGAAGATTCTCTGATTAAATCGGCAAAATCGTAACGATTGCCATCCCTAGTCAGGGCTCAGACTCTTTCCTCTCTTTGGAACCACCAGGTCTCAATGGAGCTCGACAAGACCACCTCCTCATCTACGTCTACTGGATTGGAGTCCAACTCTTCAACGACAGCCCACTCCTCATCCTTGTCTGGAGCCACAGTGTCCTCCTCCTTACATCTCCACAAGTCCTCCTCATCTTCTTCAGATCTCCACAAGTCTTCATCTTCTTCAGATCTCCCCAAGTCCTCCTCATCTTCTTCAGATCTCCCCAAGTCCTCCTCTTCCTCTACTTCCTCTTCTCTCCCCCTTCCGGTCGGAGTAGTCCCTTCCTCTTCTGAACAGAACACACAACAGAAGTGTGAAGAATCTTCTGCCCAGGTGTCTGAGGCTGTTGACACGACACACACTCCATCGCGTACCAGCCAGGAAGGTACACTTATCACTACCACGGAGGAGGCGGAGTCTCTCGTTCCTGCCTGTCCAGCAATCAGAAGGAAGGAGGAACTAAGTGAAGCAGCCATGGTATGTGAAGATGACATGGCGAGGTTTGGCCACATGATGGCAGCAGAGACCTCTGCAGTGAAAAGTGCAGCATCACTGACAGGAAAGGATGTCTTACACACTGATCCATGTCTGGAGGAAGAGGGGAAGAGAAAGGCCCAGCAAGAGTTAACCCTCACAGGAAAGGATGTGGTCGTCTCTCCCAGCGAAGACATGAAGGAGAACAGAGTAGAGGTGGACGAAACACAAGAGCAGCTGGGTGATGAAAAGTCAAGCGACCAGATGCTCCATTCGAGGCCAGAGTGTGGTGAGGAGACGCCTCACCAAACCCCGGTCCAGCCTGAGACACCAGGCCTCCCTGACCCTCAGAGCCAGACCTCTGAACCCCAAGAGGAGGAAATGTTGGCCAAAGTCGCTGATGAAGCTGAGCCATTCCAGGAGGTCCAAGAGCACAAAGAGACTATTTTGGAAGAGGGGAAGGTGACAATTGTAGAAGAACAAATGCCTTCTGTGAATGAAGAAACCCCATCGGTAGTTTCGGAGGCAGCTGATGCTTTACTCAACGATGCATCGACAGAGGAAGGAGACATCAACCGGCTCATGGACTGTGTTGAAGGATCTCCTCCCAAAGAGGAGGAGCAGAAGACCAAGCAAACCCAAGAGGAGGAGCAGAAGTCCAAGGAAACCCAAGAGGAGGAGCAGATGACCAAGGAACCCCCAGAGGAGGAGCAGGGTAAAAAGGAGCAGAGCAACGAGGCCCCCACTGAAGGGGCGGACAACAAGGGGCCCGCTGTAGAGGCTGGGGCTCCTGAGCTGGATCAGCGACAATCTAAGAGAGGTCACCCCAGTCCAGTGCCGCCAGCGACCACACCGCTGTCCACCAGACGCTCCACCAGGCACTCCACACCCACCAAGAAGAGGGAAAGCCCTGCGGAGGAACCAGTGGAGAAGGCAGTCTCTGTAGAAATGGAAGCCGTGTTTGAGGTGTTGGATTCCATCGGGGGCGACGTGGTGGAAGACGCGCCAGCGCCAGAACAACCAGGACGACCCCGACGGGGGCTAGCGAATAAAGACCCAACGCCTGAAAAAGATGGAAAGGTAGTACCTGACGACACTCCTGAAGGAACGCACAGCAAGCAGGAGAAAGTCAAGAAGGAACAGGAGGTGGCCCGTCAAGTCATGGAGGAGCCACAAGGTGACGAGCAGCCTGCTGCCGGAAAGAGAAGGAGTGGACGAGGGAGGAAAGAGGAGGTGGCGGTCTCTGGGACCTCCAAAATGGCCGCCAAAGAAGGTCAACAGAGGGTGAAGGACTTGGAGGAGGTGTACCAGGTGGTGGACTCAGTGGGGGGCGAGGAGGAACCAGCTCCAGTGGAGGAACAGCCGCCAGGGTTAGAGCCTAGGAGGGGGAAGAGAGGTGGTAAGGTCGCGGGGAGCGACTCCGCGACAGAAGACGAAGCAGCAACGAAGATGAAGACCACGGAGCAAACCATGCAGCCCAAAGTAAACGAGGGTGTTGGAGCAAAGAAGGCGATGGACGGAAGGAAGGAGAGCCAGGAGCAGGAGGAGAACGCTCTGGTGAGTCTGGATGAGGTCAGTGAGGAAGAGGAGGACTACCCCGACGATTCAGTTGAGGAGGAAGAGCTGAGGAAGAGGCAGGCAGGAGAGAGGAGAGAGGAAGAGGAGGAGGAGAGGAAGCGAGGAGAAGGAATTGAGGGTCTGTTGACCCTAGATGAGGTTGGAGAGGAGGAGGAGGAGGAGGTGGATGAGGAAGAGGTTGGTCCTGGAGGAGAGGAAGAGAGTGGAAGAAGAGCGGGGGGGATCACAGAAGAAGAACTGCAGACGTTGGTCACTCTGGACGAGATTGTGAAGGAGGAACAGGAAGGGGAGGAGCCAACACATTCAGAGCCCCTTCCAGACGACCAATCAGAGGCCAGGTTGAATACTGAGGTGAGAGAAAAGTGAACTTATATGCAGATAAAAAGTTTGTTTATATCTATGTATTCAGGATGATAGGGATTGTATAACAGGCTCTTATTCTGTCCTTCACTCCCCCTCCGTCCCTCGAACAGACGGTCTGTGATGAAGAGAAAGCGTCTTCCTCCATCGTTGGTGAATGTAAACAAAGCGAGGAGCAAGCAGGTGTGTGTTTCAGTGCTTGGCCCATTCCACTTCAGAGGATTTGATTGGCTGATTGTGATGGAGGATAGTGCTGCCGTGTGTGGAGGTTGTGACCTTTGAGCGTGTGTCCCACAGAGGAGTGTGTGAGCTTCGTGACCTTGGACGAGGTGGGATACGAGGAGGAGGAGGAGACACAGCCACGCAGCAAAAGAGGTAGACAGGCTACAGGTAAACCTCACTCACTCACTCACTCACACTTATCTTCCAACATGGCTCCTCCTTTTTTTTCTCCAGAGAGGAAATGCACCAGGAGAGAACAACAACAACAACAACCAGCAACGGCTCAACCCTCTGGAGAGGAATCCCCGCCCATTCCGGCCCATGCTACCTCGCTATTGGTCGGCAAACCCGGGGCTGTTTTGAGCGTCAAGGGAGCAGAGCCAATGGCAGAAAGCCCCGCCCGGGATAGTGAAGAGACAGGGTCGGAGGAGACGAGGCTTCAGAGGAAATGTACATACATCTCTCTCTTCTGGATAAAGTACCTAATATTGTGCCTTCACAATAAAGGAGTGTGAAAGATTTGGCCCAAAAATCTCAAGTTTTATGCTTATCACCAGGAACTGAATGGCAGCTAGAAAGTAAAGATAGACATTAGGTCATAATTACCTACCCAGCCTTTACCGTCTTTCTGTCTGTCCGTCTGTAGCGTCCAGTAAAGTGAGGAGGGAGGAGGAAGGGGTGGAGCCTAAGAGAGTCCGCTCTCACTCTCCCTCCGTTGCCAATGACTACACCCTGCCTGCCTTCACCCCCAACAACCCCCTTGGTGAGAGGAGAGACACACACATTGTATCCTTGACAATGACATGTGTACATGTTTGAGGTGATGTTATTATTTCCCCCATCTCTTGATCCGTGCGTCTCTAGGGTCGGAGCATGTGGTTCCTGGGTTCTACTGTAATCTGTGTTATGTGTTCTACAAAAACGAGACCAGCGCCAGGAAACTCCACTGCAGCCGCTTGGGTCACTACAACAACCTGAAGGCAGGCACACCCGTACACGCACACACACATACACATAATCATACACACATAATGGAGCCAGAAAACATCAGTTATTTTTCATCCTTACTGACCGCCAGAGGCGGTGCTTCAAGCACTGAATGATCCATCTCGCGCATGCGCAGGTCGAGTGTTAATACCAACAAAGTCACCTGTGACCCCTGATGAGCTCCGGACAGCCTATATCTTCCAGTGACATCAGAGGATTTTTACTTTTCCATCTTCTCGCTTCGCAGGAATCTATGTATAAGCCGCGCTAGCTAAAGCTAAGTGGCCATTATTATCTTGATCGTTCGTTGCTGGTGGCCTTGCGACGTCTTGTCGGAGCCGCCAGCTGCTCCCCTATCCAATGGACGCAACGGACCCGCCGAGAGGTTTGGATTGCGTGGAATAAGCTGGATAAGTTTACTTTGTGGTTATATTTTTGTGTTTCGGTGAAGGCAGTGTACCCACAACCTCTCCCGGGGTTGGTACTACGCTTATCGTTTTATTTCAAAGTTGTGTCGGTGCGGCGTGATGTACCCTTTTTTCGTTGCTATTGGTGACGGCAATGTGTGCGCTCCCACTCCCGGCTTAGGTACGTTTTACTTTGGTGCCAACTCGGTTTTGCCCGCTTTGTGTTAACTGGTGAAGGCAGTGTTTTCGCTCCCGCTCACAGCATTTATAGTTATAGTTAGCCTTGTAGTTGGTAGCACTGTCTAGGCTGTTATCCCTGCAACATTTGTCAGCGAAGGCTCTGCTTTCTCTCCCTCTCCCGTGATTTATACTGCACTTATTATTTCATTTCGTTCTGACCGCTTACCCTCAACTGGTGACGGCAGTGCTCCCGCTCCCAGCAGAGGTGTGACTGTAGTTGGTAGCAAGTGTTCCCGCTGAGGCTGCTAACTTGTCTGGGTTTCTTTTCATACATTTTTATCCTGTGTGATTTTGCTGGTTGTCAACATGGTTGGCGACCACTCATGCTCGGCCTGTATGGCTTCACTGCAGCTTGAGGATGGCCATGATTTGTGTCCCTCATGCCTTGGCCTCGGGCATCTGAAGGAGGGTCTTTCAGATGATCCCTGCACGAACTGCAGTTGTATGCCTCAGGCAGTGAGAGCTGCTAGACTGGCTGAGGTGGAACAACGGTTGGCCCTCGTTTCGTTCCCACTGTTGCCCCCAGCCCAGCGACATAATGCAGCTCAGGATGGTCGCTCTAAACGTCGGGCTTCGGAGACCCCAGGCCCCACTTCTCGGAAGAAGGTTAGGGAGTCCGGGCTTGCCTCCAAGGTGGGCCAATTAACAGCGGAGCTCGAAAGCATGAAGTCCCTCTTCCTGGCCTTTCAGGCTGGGACTGGTACGAGCCGGATGGGGTCCTACAGGATGTAGCCTCCCGTGCCTCCGCAGCGTGCTACCGTCCTTCGACCCACAGCTCTGCTGGTGCTTCTGAGGAGAACTCAATGGAAGCCATCCTGTCCTCGTCCCCAGTGTCGGGTTAGGGATGACCTGCTCTCCAAAGCCTATGACGCAGCGGCACGCATGGGACGCATAGGCAATTCTATGTCCCACCTGATGCTCGCTCTGTCAGCATCCCTGCAGGAGGTTGCAGTGGTTGCTCCGGCCCACGATTTCAGCGACGCTTCTCTGCAGGCATTCGCGCTGATGTCGAGAGAGTTGGGGCGGTTGATGTCCACTCTCGTCCAGGCTCGCCGCCATGTTTGGTTGGCACAGTCTCCTCTCACTGAGGCATGCAGGAGAACCCTCCGCAGTGTTCCAGCGGAACCTGGGGTGCTGTTTGGCTCAGCAGCTCTAGAGGCGCTTGAGCGAACAGTCCAAGCCAGAAAGACTCGCCAGCAGCTCTCTGTGCTTCAAAGGACTGTGTGCCTCCTCCTAGCAGGCCTAGAGGTTCTTCAGCTGCCCCACAACCCAGCTCTGGACCACAGGCTCACCCCAGTGGCTACCTCAGGCCTCAGCGTCCACGTCCACAGCCTGCTCAGCAGCAGGCACAGGCCTTTCGGGCCCCTGAGCGACTGCCCCCGGGGAAACCTCAGGTCTCACATGCTGCCCGTCGTTCCCCCAGAGTCTTTAGAGGCCGGGGGACCCGGAGCTGAGGGTCAGGGGCCGGTCGTCGGATGCTTTTCCCAGCAGCAGCTCAGCTATTGGGCTGCTTCCACCAAGGACCCGTGGGTGCTTTCCACCTTGACCCACGGGTACAAACTCCAGTGCCGACGCCGGCCCCCAGCCTGTGGCCGGGTCAAGATGACCATCATACACGACCCGTCAAAAACCCAAGCCCTCACCCAGGAGTTGTCCGCCCTCCTGGACAAGGGTGCCATCGAGCCAGTAGATCCCCTGTTGCAACCCAGGGGGTTCTACTCGACTTACTTTCTGGTAACAAAGAAAGATGGCAGACTCCGTCCTATCCTCGACTTGAGGGGTCCCTGTGCATTGTTCAGTTCCAAAGATTTTGGAGTTCCTCCAGTCACTCCTGGATGGCGGCCGGTCCTCAGCTACTCTGAGGGTATACGTGGCCATCTCCTCAAGACATGCTCGGGTGGATAATAGCACAGTGGGGGGCCACAGATTGGTGTCCCTTTTTCTGAAGGGCGCGTTGCGGTTACGACCCCCACGAGCACAGCGTGCCCCAGCATGGGATCTGCACCTGGTGCTCGATGCTTTATGCTTGCCTCCTTTTAAACCCCTGGCTCAGGCGGGGCTGAAGTGGGTCTCTATTAAAACTGCCTTTCTCCTCGCCATCGTGTCAGCGTAGCGCGTCAGGGAGCTTCATGCTCTGTCCGTGAGTGACTCATGTCTGAGGTGGAACTGGAATCCAGCTTTCCTCCCAAAGGTTCTGTCATCGTCGAACCTCAACCGACCTGTCCGCCTGGCACAATTTATCCCCTCGGAAGGGGGGAGGACAGGTTCCAACTGCTGTGTCCTGTGCGGGCTCTGAGAGCGTATGTAGCTGCGTCCGCAGGCATTAGACGGTCGGACCAGCTCTTCCTCTTCTATGGTGGTCCTAGGTGGGGCTGTGCTCTCTCCAAGCAGCGATTGTCTCCTTGGGTTGTGGACGTCATCACCCATGCATATAAAGGAGGTGGTCACCCCCTGCCATCCGGGGTCAGGTGCCACTCTACCAGGGCTGTCTCAACGTCATGGGCTGCCCTGCGGGGCGTGCCCCAGGAAGACATCCGTGATGCAGCATCTTGGACATCGCCATGTACTTTTTCCAGGTTTTACCGGGTGAACGTTGCCTCTCCCCATCGGCCGTGGTCCGTGGTCCTTTTGTCCGACTCTGCCGTTTCCTCCCAATGAGGTATGTTGGAGTTCCTCGTGACCTTGTTGGTATGAGTCATCCAGTGCTTGAAGCACGCTCAGTAAGGATGAAATAGAACGATAGTTACGTATGTAACTACGGTTCTATGAATCCTGGATGACTGCCAGAGCGCTCGGTTACTCAGAATCCTTGTGTGCTCGCGAGAAGATTCTGCAGGAACAGATCCTCTGTCACCGGAAGATATAGGCTGTCCGGAGCTCATCAGGGGTCACAAGTGACTTTGTTGGTATTAACACTCGACCTGCGCGTGCGCGAGATGCATCACCGGTCATCCATTCCCAATAATCCATGTCCAAGAAGCAAACAAGTCATTGTCCTTGTTCAAAAGGCACATAAAAATGTCAAAGCAATGCGTTGCAAAGAACACAAATATCCAGTTACTCTACCAACATGTAAGTGATCCTTGCAGAGAAAAAACATGAATTGCCAAGCCTGTTTACTTAAAGGGGTAGTTCGGAATTTTGGACATAGGGCCTGATTCCGAAGTGAGCATTGGTATTCTATATCACTGGAGACAGTTTTCAACACATTTCAGTCAGTCCTTCTAGTTGCAGAGTTCGCTCGTGCTAGGCTAGCGCAAGTCAACGGGCAATGCTAGCCTGCTATTAAAAACAGTCGTACCCACTCCACAGTACACCCGAGGTAAATCAATTATAACGACAGACTATACATCTAAATGTCTGTTTATAGAATAATGTTAGAAATAAAACCAACCTTGAATTGCATTGCATTTTGAGGAAATTGCGGGGTCTCAGCAGCAGTGTTTATATTCCTGTACGTAGGCTACGGCAGCGGCGGACTGATACCTAGGTTACCTGCCGCTGTCATTGCTACAAACGCAGAGTACAGTGAACGAAGGAATTCTACAAGCGTATTAAATTAACAAGATATGGCCACGTTTGGAGGAGTTAGCGATGCATCTGCTTTTGAAGACGATTATGAGGAATTTGTTGTATCCAACGAACCGTACATGTACGAGCCGGTGTTTTGATGTGAAAGCCAGCAGCAACAAGCCACAGTTGAGTCCTTTCTGGATCTCGCGCTGGAAATTGGTGGAAACTTTGTGGTGCCCATCTGTACCGTTTATTTCTACAATTTCTAAAAGCACAATGAACCATCATGTTGCCTAGTCGTTCAATTGCGCTTCTGTCCCACGCTTCTCTGTTTACGTTCTTCTGTCGTGATTCGGTTACAAACCTAACCAGCGCATAGTAGAATTCCGCTTCTGCTGAGAAAGTAGTCCCTCGATGATTCATGCGATGCATGGTTAGTTTTATTTCTAACATTATTCTATCAACACAGACATTTAAATCTATAGTCTGGCGTTATAATTGATTTACCTCGGGTGTACTGTGGAGTGGGTAAGACTGTTTTTAATAGCAGGCTAGCATTACCCGTTGACTTGCGCTAGCCTAGCACGAGCGAACTCTGCAACTAGAAGGACTGAATGAAATGTGTTGAAAACTGTCTCCAGTGATATAGAATACCAATGCTCACTTCGGAATCAGGCCCTATGTCCAAAATTCCGAACTACCCCTTTAATTCCCTTCAACCACTTCCCTCAACAACTTTTTTTTTATACATATTATACATGTTACATATTTTAACACCAGGTGTGAGTGTGATTAGCCATTTCGTTTTGAAAATCTGCCTCTTCTGACATCACAAGTGGGTGCGTCCACCTAGTTGTGTTCGGGATAGATCAGTCTACAAGTCTACCCAGTGGACTGTAGCAAACGTTGGTCATCTATCCGTCATACATCTAGGTGGACACGCCCACTTGTGATGTCAATAGAGGCAGATTTTCAAAACGGTTTGTAATGGCTAATCACACTCATACCTGGTGGTATAATATGTCACCATTTAACAGCAGGTCCAAACCCTGCCAACTGAATGTTTTAATCGTTGTGGTTTTCGGAGTCCAACGTTTCCCTCTGAAAGGTTTTTTTTTGGCGGTAGCTAGTGATCCATTTCTGGATCACCTCCCCACATTTTACCCAGCTCCGAGAGGATTTTAGGGGTGAACTGTGGACCAGGGTCCAAGACGATGTACTCCCACTAAGTTAATCTTTCACTTAGTAAAGGGCCATACTTACCTTCTCTTAATGGAATCACTTCTGTCCATTTTGAAAAGTAGCCTACCACATCAAGCGAGTAGACACAGCCCTTTATGCATCTCGGAAATGGTCCTTTGAAATCCAGTCCTTTTATGAACCCCTTCCACAACCGCAATGGATTAGCAAGGCCCTACTGTCTTGTTACTTCCTGGTTTATACTGCTTGCAGGAACCTCCCAATCGGGAAATGGCGTCCATAGCAATCGTCTCTAAATTATAGCAGCAGTCTGCTATTGAGAAAGAACTGATCGACCAATCTAAATCAAGGACTCATTCAGCCCTGAAAACATCTTTACTCTACTGTCCATACGGTATATTCCTCAGCTATAGGGTATTCATAATGTGCTTAGTCTAGACTGTACACATCTTGTCCACATCGGATTACTGTATTCCTTTCTAGTTCATTCCTTCTTCTGCACAGTAGTGTTTCCCAAAGTGAGCGTTGCTAGGGCACTGCAGAGGGGTGCTGAGCTGGGATGGGAGGGTTCTTCTTAATGCATTCTGGGGAGTGGGAAAAGCTCAGTCGCTATAGTTGGAAATGCTCTGCACACTGGAGCTGTACATTTTGCATTAACATTAACATCTAGGACATTTAGCAGATGCTTTTATCTAAAGCGAATTACAGTTAATTTGTCATAAGAAAGGAAAACAAATGAATCGCTGTTGGTACAGTCAGGATGTTGATGGAACATTCACTTCCAATTACTGGGTTCAGCCAAGCTGTTAATACATGACTGGTTAGTTTTTCAGCGGCACACACTAAACTCACTCCTCCTCTTACAGAAGTATTACCAGGGTCTCCAAGAGGAACAATCCAGAAGCCAATCAGGAGGATCTACTCCTGGCAACGCCCCCAAATTACTCTAGCCCCGCCCACATACACAGAACTGTCTTTTCATTGGTTTCACCGGAATATGGGGGAGCCTCGTCGATGTTGTTCAATCTTTTTATGTCGTTTGGAGTGTCTGAAGAAGGAGATAAGTTTGTTTAGCGCCAAAACAAAAGGACAATGTGTACTCCGACCGTTCAGAATACAGAAGGACAGAGGTCTGCACTTCCCAGATCGTTATTAGACAGAGTTCATGATGGAGTAGACTGTTCTTGCTGTACTTACTTTTTACTTGTGTCTTAAATGTTTTTCTATGATGATCAAGAGTCATCATGGTATGACCGCTTTATTAAAGTTCTCTATGTATCAATCTATGTTATGTTTAATGATTTCATATAATGACGTTGAATAAAAGTCAACCAAATTGAAATGGAGTTGTTTGTCACTCTCGCTCTCGCTCTGTCTCACATATTTACTCGTGATCCGTTTTAGGCTTTCATTCAGAATGAATAGACCACCAGGAATACACACACTTATTTTCTTATGTATAATTTATATGTTAATGTGTGTATCTGCATGTATTTATATTTTTTTAATGAGATTTCCTATGATTTATTACGGTTTGGTGGTGCATCTGATTGGACAGACAGCCGTGATACATGTGAATGCTTGGAGTACATTTTGTTTGACATGGCATTCGTGATTTGGATAATAATACACCCCGTCTCACATATTCCCTGTCTCTCCTATTATTTTTGCTCATTCCCCCCCATCTCCCTAGTTGATATTATGGCAGTCATGCTATAGCATTGTTCCTAGCATCACCGCACTGCATGCGGTGTGTTTACAGGTGTGTGTTCACACACAACGCTACCGCCCCTCAATGTGTGTGTCCGTGTAGGAACTGATGTGTTGTGTTGCTCTCAGAAAGTGTGACTCTGGCTCACTTCTCCCCGGTTGGTCTATTACTCAGAGCGGCTTCTCTGGGGGGAAACATTCGGTTCACATTTCAACTGTTATTTATAGTTCATGTACAACCTACTGCCCTGTCTGTCTGTCTCTCTCTCAAATTCAAATGCCTTTATTGGGTTGTAAAATAAACATTTACGTCTCCAAAGCAGGTGAACAAAAGAAATCTAACAAGTAATGAGTATTGAAAGTAAATTCTTTATATTGTTGACCCTTATTCATAAGTATAGACATATACTTAGATGTCCAGTACATGCTACAAAATGAAAACTACATTGTTGCATAGATAAATGTTTGCTATATACGTGTACAAATTATATGTTTGGCTGTCTCTATCTCTCCCTCGACTTATAATATGCATCAACAGACACATTCTGTGTGAGTATACCCAAAGGATTGTTGTCTTAATTTAGCTGAGTTTGGATTGTTGATTGTATGCCTGGCCGTGTGGGTGTATGTGTGGGAGTGTGTGTGTGTATGGGTGGAAGTGTGTGTAGGAGAATGTGTGCATGTGAAAGTGTAGGCTGAATGCTCTAATGAAGCTCACTGGGTTATGGCTGAGCAGTGTGTGTGTGCAGTCCTGCATGTGTGTGTGCGCGCGTTCCTACATGTGCATGAGTCAGCCCCTCTACCAGCCTGCCTGTGTGTGTGTGTGTGTGTGTGTGTGAGGAAGAGAGATAGCCGGGAGGCGAGGGAGGGGTGTGACAGCTGAGGTCTGCAGCACTAGCCGGCTCAACTCTCTCCCCCCTCGTTCTCTCATTTCTCTCTCTAGTATACATCTCTCTTCGTTAGCCTTCTGTCTCTCCGTCGCCACGGATACCACACAGTCGACCTGATCTTGCATTGTGGATGTTTTCTATATATGGACGAATACTGTCAGGGTTGCCGCTGACGGACTCTGTGTGTGTGTGTGTGTGTGTGTGTGTGTGTGTGTGTGTGTGTGTGAGCCATGCTGCGTGTGTTCCTCCTCGCTGCGGAGCGGCTTCTGACAGCGGACGATGACATCAGCGATGCCTACTGCAGCGCCACCTACGACGGTAAGGGCGTGCTTACTCTGTTGATAAAGTGGGGTTCCCTTTGGAGGCCTCTCTTTACGCCCTACTGCCCTTGCTCTCTCTCTCTCTCTCTCTCTCTCTCCCCCTCTCTGTCTCTCTTTCTCTGTTTCAGTCTCTGTCCCTCTCTCTGTCTCTGTCCCTATCCCTCTCTGTCTCTCTTTCTGTCTCTGTCTCTTTCTCTGTCCCATTTTCTCCCTCTCTCTCCCCCTCTCTGTCTCTGTCTCTCTTTCTGTTTCAGTCTCTGTCCCTCTCTCTGTCTCTGTCCCTATCCCTCTCTCTGTCTCTCTTTCTCTTTCTCTGTCTCTTTCTCTGTCCCATTCTCTCACTCTCTCTGTCCATTTGGGTCTCTCTTCTCTCCCACTCTCGCTGTAGGCCTATCTCTGTGTGTATTACTCTCTCTGTATACGTCTCTGTATTGTTTATCTTTCTCTAACAGCTGAAGTTATTATGGGGTTGGTTTAGCTCATGCCTCGGGTTCAGCGATGAGAGAGACAATTAGAGATGGATTGAGCGAGGGGCAGATGGGGAGAGAGGTAGGAGATGAGAGACAGGAAGAGAGAGAGGCCAGGTGATGGAAAAGGAGACCTGTTAGAGAGAGAGAGAGAGTGAGAGAGAGAGATACACGCAGTGAGAGAGATGGTGTTGTTGGAATGGGCTGTGTTTGTATCAATCCTTTTTTAAAGGCAAGGCAATTTTATTATTATAGCACTTTTCATACACGAGGCAGACTCAAACTGCGTCACATAGAAACATCGTAAATGAAAAAGTAAAATAGATGAATAAAATAAAGGCAAAGTAAAAAAAATGCAGTGTAGAAAGTGCAATGTATTTAAGATTGAATCCTCAGGAAGTTTATTCCAGCTATTTGTTGCATAGTAACTAAATCCTGCTTCCCCATGTTTCTAGTTTACTCTGGGGATAATTAATAGATTGGTCTTAGAAGATCTTAGTGGTCTAGAAGGCTTATGCAGTGGAAGCATATCAGTTATATACTTTGGCCCTAAACCATGTAGGGATTTATAGGTGAGTCTCCGTCAACTAGTGATTCTTTATTCTTTGATCTGACTACCTGTCCGTCTGTTAGTTGATAAATATTTTCCTCATCAACAGAATACTTCTAAAATAAATCCTGTGACAGATACATTTAAAATACAACGCACACACACACTCAACACATGCGCTTAATACACACACACAAATGCTTAAAATACACGCACACAGACACTCAACGCTTAAAATACACACACACACACACAGACACGCGCACGCACGCACACAGCAGCGTGAGTGTTGGGTTCCTGGTGATATGTAGGTCATAGACTGCTCTGCTAATATCCGGCTGTCTACCCCTGGGCAAGGCACTGCTTTCACTTTACGGAGGGTGTCGGGGGGGTTCACTGTAGATTCCTTGCATGATCCGATATCAACAGGCTGCCTAGCAACATGTCAATATCCTAGCAAATGGTAATCAGTTGCCATGGTTTTTAGTTTGGGCCGAACACTGTAATTCTGTCCACGACATTCAAGTAGCAACTTATAAGTAGTTAGTACTGGTATGATCACTAATGAGTAGTATTAGTATGTCAAGTTGTAGAAGTATCACCAGTGTATATTATGGCCTTGGCATGAGGTTATACTCGTGGAGCGTCCAGACAACTGCATCCATTTATTAATCACAACTGAAGAAGTGTGTTGTTTCCCCAGACGTCATGAGGTTCCGCTGCCTCCAGGCATTACCCAATGAAGGTTCAATCCAGTGCCTAGACCAGTATCATACCCAGTACTGGGAGTATTGGTATGATAACTCAGAAGTAGAAGTAAAAGTAGTAGAAAGTCGTATTAGAATGATTCAGTATTGGTACAATACATTGTAATATTGGTAAAGTGGTATTGGTATGATACAGTATTGGTACAATACATTGTAGTTTTTGTATGATATAAGTAGTAATAGTATGATACAGCTTTGTGTTAGGGTTAGGGTCAGTATATATAGTAGTATTGGTATGACAAGTAGAAGTTTTACACAGTACTAGCACTATAGATAAAAGTATTGGTACGGTTTGTATCAATATGATAACAAACGGCAAAAAAAATTTTGGTTGGAAGTGTGTTGATTTTTCTTTCAGATCTAGCTCCTCAGGTTTAGTTCTCAGAATGATGATACGATGATTTACAAGAGCTGCAATAGAGCTCTTGTTTTGAACATTGATGCCACCATTCAAAATGATGTGCAGTCCCTTTACCATACTGAGACGCAGTTGGTCAGGATGCCCTCCATGGAGCTTGCGGCAGAAAGTAGGGAGATTGTTGTGACTTGAGATAGGCCGGCCCTCCTCAGCCTGCTCAGGAACATACAGGCGTTGTTGGAGGTCCAGGAGAAGTCCTCCTTGATGTGGACTCCAAGAACCGTAAAGTTGTGGCCAGCTCCACTTCCACCCTGTCGATATATATGGGGGAGCGACTGCAGATTTTAGACTCCCTTAAAGATGACGTATTATACCAACAGGTGCGAGTGTGATTTGCCATTTGCAAGCCATTTTGAAAAATCTGCCTCTTCTGACATCACAAGTGGACGTGTCCACCTAGATCTGTTTGCGGGATAGATCAGTCTACCAGCCTACCCAGTGGAGTGTAGCAAACGTTGCTCATCTATCCAGCACCCATCTAGGTGGACACGCCCACTTGTGATGTCAGAAGAGGCAGATTTTCAAAACGGCTTATAACGGCTAATCAAACTCACACCTGGTGGTCTAATTTGTCCCCTTTAAGTCCCTAGTTGGCTCCTTTGTCTTCTGCACATTGAGATACCAGATTGATGAAGCCATACCGAGATGTGAGGTCTAGGACCCTCTCCCGGTAGGCCTTCTTCCATTTGTGATCTGTGTCGTTCCACTGTGGTGTCATCGTTATTAACTTCAGCGTCGAGTTGGGGGCTCAGAGCACAGCCTTGAGGGACAGCGGTGCTGAGGGGGCCGAGGGGAGGAGGTGTGGTTACCTCACCCAACAGGGAGGTAAACCACAGGGTCCGCTCTCAGAGGGAAGGGTAAAGGCCAACGCGTTTGGGGGATAGCTTTGAGGGGGCCAAGCAGTCCCAACAGTGTCCTCTGTATACCTTTTTTGCACAGTAGGTGAACTCATATGGGTAACACTTTATAATAAGGTGTCATAATAAATAAGAAAACTAAATAAATACAGTCATTACCTAACCCTTTGTTAATATTTGTTGATTGTTGCTAAAATATCTTTTTGGCAGAAGTTAATATTTTTTTCATCATTAATTAAATATAAGTTGTTTGCTTAACCCTAACCCAACCCTAACACACGACCCTAACCCTAAAGGTACGGCCACACTGAACGCGTTACACCTCCTGCCCACCGTCAACGGATGACGGAAGGCGTGGCTGACAGATGGGGGAATAGTCTTTGCAGAGGCACCCGTCAGCCAAGCCTGAACATACGCGATCTGATTGGACGACGGATCCTTCGCTGCCTCAAAAGTTGAACATTTTTCAACCTCTAGACGGAGCCGACGGAACGGCTGGATCACAATTGTATTGCGGCTCCGCACCATTCAAAGTCAATGGAATCCGTCAACGGACGGATGCAGTGGGCAAGAGGTGTAAACACGCGACCCTAACCCTAACCAGCGACACTCTGTGGTCCGTGAACAAAACGATTAACTAAAATGTATATTTTAGTAACAATTCACACATATTAAAAAAGGGATAGGTAATGACTAGTTTGCTATTTATATGGCACCTTATTTTAAGCTGCTACCCTGATGTGTCTTTTATATGGGCCAGAACCAAGCTCTAAAAGCACTTTATACTCACGGAGGTGAGTCTCATGAGGGAATTGAATGGTCAACAGTTGAACATGAAACACAAACACACGTCATCATCCAGCTGTGTCTCTTTGTGTGACTGTAGGGGAAGTGGACTTCAGAAACAGAGGTGGTTGCTGTTTCCATTAGTGAACAACAGGGGGCGATGTAGCCACATCCATCTAAGTACACTTAAATGTGTGTGTGTGAAATAGACGAGCACTTTTAGGTTTTACTTATGCTTTTCATTTGTGTATCTTCATTTGGTTCATACTTTGGCAATGTTGACGTATTTTTCCCTTACCAAAGAGCTTTCACATTGAATATAGAGATATATAGAGAGAGATAATCCTTAGGTGAGGGAGGGAGAGCAAGGGAGACAGCGAGAGGTAAACAGAAGAAAGGAAGTCAGGAAGTCATGTTTCCTCTGAATTTGAAGGGGTGTGACGATGGAGTCTGTGTGGGTATGAGAGAGAGAGAGAGAGAGGGAGAGGGGGAGGGAGAGGGAGAGGGAGAGAGAGGGAGAGAGAGCATCTCGTTCACAGCTCCAAACCGAGCTCTTACTTTTGAAGTTAAGCCTTTTCACAAGTCTTTTATTTTGTAATGACCTGAAGAAAGGTCATTGGAAGAGAGGTCGGTCTTCCAGAAAGGTTATTGTGGGATGCTTGGCTGGAGGAGGGCAGGAATTCCTTTCAGTGCCTCCCAGACACTCAGGAATCACCAGAAACAGATCCACCCTTCTTCATCTCAAAGAGGACTTTTATTTCATGCTTTCTTTTCAGAGCGACTTCAACAGACGCACTTCAGATTCATGAAGACTTTTAGTCCTTTCTAACCTTTTTTTCAGACTTTGTCTGACCCTTTATTTTCTCGTTTCTTTTGCATATTGTTGCGGGGGGGTGTATCCCCACTGAACCCAGGGGTTCATCACACACACACACACACACACACACCGACCGGGTTTGGCGTGGAGACGGGGTCCCTAGCAGCGGTTGCCTTGGGTCGGGTGTGCCTGGCGTTTCCATAGCAACCATGCTGCGTTGCGTCCTGCAGCGGGCGTACAACCTCCGCCACTCGGACCCCCTGGCGGGAGTGACCTTCAGAGGTAGGACGGGTGTATTATGGGATGTCTGATAGGAGGGTCGCATCGGGGTTAAAGGAGGACAATGATACACTTATGAACAAGACGTGGGGTTCAGGGTTCAATACCCTGGCCCAGGGTACGGGTCTAGGGTACCAGAGAACACCTGGTACGGGTCTAGGGTACCAGAGAACCCCTGGTCTAGGGTACGGGTCTAGGGTACCAGAGAACACCTGGTCCAGGGTACGGGTCTAGGGTACCAGAGAACCCCTGGTCTAGGGTACGGGTCTAGGGTACCAGAGAACCCCTGGTCTAGGGTACGGGTCTAGGGTACCAGAGAACACCTGGTCTAGGCCTAGGGTACTAGAAAACACCTGATACAGGGTGCTGGTCCAGGTTGCTAGAGTACACCTGGTCTAGATGGTGGTTTAGGGTACTAGCTATGTGTGTTTTAGTTGAGACGTGACTCCATGGCAGCCAGTAGACTGGTACTAGTTATGTGTGTTTTAGTTGAGATGTGACTCCAAAGCAATGTTTTCTCAAGACAATGACGTTCCACACTAGAAGAATGGAGTAACGCATTCAAAGTGTGTGTGTGTGTGCTACTGATAGGGTTGCAAGATGAATAACCATAATCTAGCTTTAAATCCTGCTTATCTGTCTAACTCTCTGCCTGCTCGGCTGTCTGTTTGTCTCTGTCTAAATTAGCTGTACTCCTTACTTCCTGGCTTTGTCCTGATCAGCTTCCTGTTACCATCCCACGCACACGCGTAAACATTGCTATAGTAACTGGTGATTGTGTGCCAGTGCTTTTCTCTCTCTCTCTCTCTCTCTCTCTCTCTCTCTCTCTCTCTCTCTCTCTCTCTCTCTCTCTCTCTCTCTCTCTCTCTCTCTCTCTCTCTCTCTCTCTCTCTCTCTCTCTCTCTCTCTCTCTCTCGCCCTCTGAGTCTTTCTATGTGTCTCTCTCTCTCTCTCTCGTTAAGAATATTTGGTCAATATTGGGCTGTTGGAGCAGAGAGCCTCTCTAGGATCACACAGAGGGTCCCTGTACACCATCCAACCTCTCACCTCCTCCCCCTAGCAGGAGGTGAGAGGAGGTGGGGAATGAGAGGAGGAGGAGGTGGTGGAGGGTCTGTCAAGTATTTCTGGCAAACTGTGTGTGTGTGTGTGTGTGTGTGGTCCATGTTTCCTGTACTGGTCCGATCAGATACCACATCCATTTATAGATGCGAGACACAAATTAAGATAAATCAGAGAGAGACAGAGAGAAGAGGGGTGGGGGGAGAGAGAAGATACAGGGAGAGGGGAGAGAGGTTGAGGGAATGAGAGAGGGGAGAGAGAGAGTTGTATAATGAAATGAGGACATGTCTTTGAGTTTGATTGCTTTAATTAAGCAATATCACGTGAGATGGAGTGCTGTTGTACTGACTATCAGCACTGCTATGATTCGGTCGCAGGTACGAGGTGCCGAGTGCCGAAGATAATCACAGCTGTGATTATATTCAGTTCAACAGCACAATTTTGAGTGTGATATTGCTTTTATAAAACACGCTAAAAGAAAATAAGTTAACAGTAATAAGCAACAACAGATTATGATTTGTTTGTTTATTTAATGATTTATTTGGCAGAATAAATAAGAATTATGAGAACACCTGTAAAGCAGAGTGATACATGTATAGTTAAAAGTTCCAGTGCGGAACTAACTGTTGTATAATAGTATAGTATAATTAGTAGTTGATAGTTCGTTTGACTAACCCTCCAATGCTGTTCTGTGTAGAGTTTAAATATTTTGCGTGTCTTCCTGTGTATGTGCGTATGTGTGTGTCAGTGTGCTTGTTTGTTTGTTTTGTCATTTTTAATTATTAGAGTCTTTTTTCAGACGAGATATTGGCATAGCTTCGCCTTCCACGCACGCACGCACGCACACACACACGCACTCTAACACTAACACTGAGCCAGGTTTCAGTGTTAGGTTTTTTCTGTGTGACATCAGAGGGTCCTGTCAAGGTGCACCAGTTTCAAACCAACCAGGAAGTGGACACTGTGCCACTTCCTGTTCACTTCCTGTCTCTGTGAATCGCACTCCTTGTCCTGGGAGATTTAAGAGGGACGGGAATGCGTGTGCGTGTGTGAATGTGTGTGTATGTTGACAGGATTGGAAACAGGAAGGAGGTGTTGTTGCCAGTGTGTGTTCTAAGGAAAGCAGAACCAATCAAAGTATTATTATTCTTATGAATGTAACAGACTTAGTATTATTATGGGATAGTGTGTACGTGTGTGTTTCTGTGTTTAGTATCACTCTATGAAATCTATTTACTCTAATTTAATGGGATTTAACACAATTGTGTGTGTGTGTGTGTCCTTGTTTGTGTGTGTGTGTGTGTGTGTGTTTGTGTTATCACTCTATGAAATCTATTCACTGCAATCTAATGCAGTTACATTTTTTGTCAATCTTTCAGGATTGACAGATAATTGTCTTCATCCTCTCTCTCTCGCTCTCTCTCTCTCTTCCCCCCCCTCCCCTGGGTGTCTTTCATTTGTATTGATAGCTGATGCATAAAAGGATGTATAAACGCCCTTCAGAGCTTTGTTGCTATCATGATGGTTCCTCTTTTCAGAGGGACCACTGAACAGCCGTCTAATTCATTATTTTATGTATTAAGTTATTATTCTTATTCTTATTCGTTCTAGGCACCAAGAAAAAGACCAAGGTTGTCAAGAACAACCCTAACCCAGTGTGGAATGAGGTAGGAACACTATTAACCACAATCCACCTAACATTGACATGACTTTTACGCACGCAATACGTCGGGATTCACCATGACTATTACCCACACTTCACCCGGAACCACCATGACTTTTACCCACAATCCACCTGGCACCATGAATTTGACCACAAGCCACCTGGCAGCACCAAGACTAATACCCAGAATTCACCCGGCCCCATGACTTTGACCCTCAATCCACCTGGGAACACCATGACTATTGCCTAGAATTCCCCTGACACCACTAGGTTTCTCCAACTGCGGCCAGTGGCCTTTTGCTCTTAGCCATTGATTACATTGAAATCGAAAAATAACTCAGAAGCTCCAGACTAATTTGCAAAATGGTCCGGCGATGTCAGGTCTCCTGGCACCATGCTGTTTATCCACATCCACGAAACGTTACCGGGACTATAACCCACAATCCACCTGGAACTAATCTTTTGATCATTTCAAACTGGTGCATATGGGGAGCATTCGTCTTAAATATGACAATGTATTTCAGGGTTTTGAGTGGGACCTGAAGGGAATTCCTCTGGATTCCGCAGCAGAGATCCACTGTGTGGTTAAAGACCACGAGAAGATGGGGAGGAACAGGTACTGTCTGTCTGTCTGACTGACTGTCTGCCTGTTGGTCTCTCTGCCTGTCTGTCTGACTGTCTGTCTGCCTGACTGACTGTATGCCTGTTTGTGTTGCTCCCTGTCTGCCTGACATGTCTGTCTGTCTCTCAGCCCGTCGGTCCCCCTAGAATTGTTATCGCAACTTGCCATCCCAGAATAGAACCCTGGGCCGCTCAGAGAGGGCGATGCTTCCTCCTGATAGGTCGGGAGACAGGAAGTAGGGTCAGCCAGCAGGACGCTAGGAACAGACCCACTCTGGGGAACAGAGGGAGTGGGAGGTGGAGATACCATTAGGTTATGTAAGGTGTAGGTGACAGGGTTCTTTATACAACACACACACACACACTGGTATCCAGAGAATGCGGCGCCCTCGGTTGCCCTCGGAAACCGATATTCCGAAAAGCATATTAACAGATCCTCCACACAATGGCTAGGTAGACTGGAATGATTTCACCTGTGTTCTAGAATATACCGGCGTACCTCACGTTCAACCGTGACAAACACACACACACGCACACACGCACGCGTGTGCGCACACATACACACACACACAGTGTTGTTAAGGTTATCAAGGTTGCTGGGTGGCAGCATGTATATCGTAATATAATATGCGTTTATGATATTATCCAGGTTCCGGGATGAGAGCCGGTGTATATAGTGTAGCAGGCTAGTGGGTGTGTGGTTTCCATGCTACCAAGTTGAATAGTAAACCACACAACACAGAGAGCAGCAGGTTGCCAGATATACCACTCCCCTCACGCCTCCCTGCCGTCTGCCACGATAGTAATAAATGCGTTTATGATATTATCCAGGTTCCTGGGTGTATATAGTAATGTGTGTACTATATTATCCAGGTTCCTGGGTGTGTATAGTAATATGTGTGTACTATATTATCCAGGTTCCTGGGTGTATGTAGTAACATGTGTGTACGATATTATCCAGGTTCCTGGGTGTATATAGTAATATGTGTGTACTATATTATCTAGGTTCCTGGGTGAGAGCAGGGTGTCTCTCAGGGATGTCCTCAACTCTCCAAACCTGGCGGCTTGCTTCACCGTGTCCCTGATGGACACCAAGAGGAACAACACTGGAGTAATACACACACACACACACACACACACACACACACACACACACACACACACACACACACACACACACACACACACACACACACACACACACACACACACACACACACACACACACACTAAAACACAGTGTTCTCAACAGTGATGTGTGTCTCCCTACTAGGCCACGCTAAGCCTGCAGGTTTCCTACATCCCTCCCCCCGGAGCAGCGCCCATCTACCAGCCTCCCGCCCAGCCTGAGCCCTCCCACTACAGCAACCCCCACGTAGAGCTGGACACCATCACAAGTAACCCCCCGGCCCACCCCCCTGTCCGTCTCTCTGGCGGTCTGACCTGTCTGTCTGTCTGTCTGTCTCCCTCCCTGTCTGTCTGTCTGTCTGCCTCTCTTCCTGTCTGTCTACCTGTCTCCCTGTCTGTCTCGTATACCTGTCTCTCTACCTGTCTGTCTCCCTGTCTGACCACCCTGTCTGTCTGTCTACCTGTCTCCCTCCCTGTCTCCCTGTCTGTCTGCTTCTCTACCTGTCTGTCTACCTGTCTCCCCGTCGGTCTCTCTACCTATCTCCCTCCTTGTCTGCCTCTCTACCTGTCTGTCTGCCTGTCTCCCTCTCCAGTGATCTCCATGGACACCATGGGGGAGGAGGACACAGAGAGCATGCTGATGCTGGAGCCCAGCGAGGAGCAGGGCCTGGACGACGGGGGCCGCTCCCTGGTGGACTCGGGCCCCCAGGGGCCCCAGGGCAGGGAGACCCCCACCGCCCAGACCCCCAAGAGACCCCCACCCTCCTACAAAGCCCAGGCCGGCCTGAGGAAGAGGAGGAGGGGGGCCGGCAGCCAGAACAGAGCCCTCCCCAACAAGCCCCAGGACCTGCAGGTGTGTGTGTGTGTGTGTGTGTGTGTGTGTGTGTGTGGTTGTGTCTGTGGTTGTCAATGTGTGTGTGTGTGTGTGTGTCTGGGTGTCCGTGCATGTGTGTCAGTGCGTACGTTTATGGTTGTCATTGTGGGGGTGTGTTGTTATCTGTGTGTGAGTGTGGCAGTCCATGTGTGTGTGTGTGTGTGTCAGTGTGTGCGTTTATGGTTGTCAACGTGGGTGGATGGGGGTTTGTGTGGTTGTTGTGTGTGTGCATGGGTATTGTTGTCCATGTGGGTCTGTTGGACTGTCTATATGTGTGTGTAGTTGTATGTGTGTTTGTGTATATGTGTGTGTGTGTGTCTGAGATTATGATTTGAATCAGTAGATCAGTCAGAGCCAGTCTCCCTGTACACCTGAACGATAAACTCCTCCTCCTTCAGGTGCGTGTGCGGATCATCGAGGGGAGACAGTTGCCGGGCATCAATATCCAACCAGTCGTCAAGGTAACCGTTGCCGGGCAGACCAAGAGGACCTGCATCCGTAAGGGGAACAACCCTGTGTTTGATGAGGTGAGCAGAGGTCAACGGTCAAAGGTCTTGTATATAAAGTCACTGTGGGTCAGAAACCTCTCTCCGGTTGAAGTTGAGATTTGATCTGTGTGTGTGTGTGTGTGTGTGTGTGTGTGTGTGTGTGTGTGTGTGTGTGTGTGTGTGTGTGTGTGTGTGTGTGTGTGTGTGTGTGTGTGTGTGTGTGTGTGTGTGTGTGTCAGACCTTCTTCCTGAACTTCTTTGAGACACCCTCCGACCTGTTTGACGAGCCAATCTTCATCACCGTGAGTGTCATCCTCTAGCTCATCATCTGCTGCAGCATGTCATATGCTTTATAGTTTTAAAATGACTTTTTGTTCTCTCTCTCCCTCAATGTAAGGTGTGCGACTCTCGCATGCTGAGGCATGATGCTGTCATTGGAGAATTTAAGGTAGGAGCACATACTCTAGACACATATATATAAATATATATGTGTGTGTAAATGACGTATTTCTGCGTAGTGTTCTTGTATTTCTGCAAGTAAGACTTCAAAATGTTTTGGCAGCTGGATGTGGGGACAGTCTACAGTGAGCACAGTAAGTACATTATGAGTACTACAAATTACACACTTACACCTAAACCCTGGGAGCTTCTGTGAGGTTTGAGTGGAGCACTGATTGTTTGAACAGGAAACTGCTGGAAATCAGCTATTTTACTGAGACAGGCCCGTTTTATATTGTAACTTTGTTACTTCTAATACTTTCCTGTATAATAAATAAAAAGAAAGGAAGAAGAATAGTTACGTACTTAATATATCAAAAAAACACTCAACGACTATGAAATAATTCTGATATTTAGTTCATTTCTGCACTGCTTAACGCACTCCCAGCCCTCCGATAAAGTACTTTATTAGTCCTAAACTGGATATCTGGGTCATTCTTAAAGTTGTATTTGTAGTGCTTTGACAATGGTGTCCTCAGCCTACATTTCCCATGATGCTATCTGTCTCGCGTTAGGACACTGCTTCCTGAGGAAGTGGCTGCTGCTCAGTGACCCTGACGACCTCTCGGCAGGGGTCAAAGGTTACGTGAAGGTCAGCCTGTTGGTGCTGGCGGCGGGAGACGAACCCCCGGTGAGAGACCACGCACACACACACTCACACACATGTGATTTTATAATGCGTGGAAGTTTGTTTTTCATTTGTGTTATGTTTACGTGTGTATTTGTCTATGTATACGTGTGTGTGTGTGTGTGTGTGTGCAGGTGGACCAGAAGGAGTGTGTGGAGGAGAAGGAGGACATCGAGGGGAACCTCCTGAGACCGGCCGGTCTGACCCTCAGAGGAGCGCAGTTCTCCCTCAGAGTCTTCAGAGCTGAAGACCTCCCTCAGAGTGAGTCCTCCTCTCCTCCTTATGTCTCCTCCTACTGTCTCCTCCTCAGAGTGAGTCCTCCTTTACTCTCCTCCCCCTGTCTCCTCCTCAGAGTGAGTCCTCCTTTACTCTCCTCCTTCTGTCTCCTCCTCAGAGTGAGTCCTCCTCTCCTCCTTCTGTCTCCTCCTCAGAGTGAGTCCTCCTCTCCTCCCCCTGTCTCCTCCTCAGAGTGAGTCCTCCTCTCCTCCTACTGTCTCCTCCTTATGTCTCCTCCTACTGTCTCCTCCTTCTGTCTCCTCCTTCTGTCTCCTCCTCAGAGTGAGTCCTCCTCTCCTCCTTCTGTCTCCTCCTCAGAGTGAGTCCTCCTCTCCTCCCCCTGTCTCCTCCTCAGAATGAGTCCTCCTCATATCCTCCTCAAATCTCTTCTCCTCCGCTCCCTTCTGTCTTCTTCTCTGAATCGTTGCTCTCCATTTCTCCAATTCTCTCCTTTCTTAATCTATCTTCTCTCGCTCTATCTTCTTTGGATATTCTGCAGCCATTTAGTTCCTCTCCCTCTCTCCCTCTCTCCCTCCCTCCCTCCCTCCCTCCCTCCCTCCCTCCCTCCCTCCCTCCCCCCAGTGGACGATGCCTTCATGGACGGGATGAGGCAGATCCTGGGCTTCGACAGCAACAGGAAGAATCTCGTTGACCCGCTGGTAGAGGTCCACTTTGCAGGCAAAACCGTAAGTGTGCACCAATCCCCCGCACCAACGGAGGACCCTCAGTGGTACAGCTCACCAATACGCTGGGGAGGGATGCACTGCAGGACAGCCTGGTGGACAGGTGTGGGACTCCCAGCTGTAGGTTCTGGGTTGGATTCCCCATGTCAATATTCTACCTGTAGCCACCATAGTGCGAGATGTAGTCTAACACGACCTGCTCCTTACTGACCTGTCTCTGTACTGTCCAACCCCTACCTGCTCCTTAATACAAATGTGTCTAAACTCACTGTCAGTTACTTTAGATGATCGTGACGACTACTAAATGAGAAATAAGGTCAAATAATGTCAAGTAAGGAGAATTCTTGTATCCTCAGATCTGCACCAAAGTGCTGGAGAAGAGCGCCAACCCCCAGTGGAACCAGTGCCTGTCCATGCCCATCAGGGTGAGAATGACACTCCTGCCAACCAATCACATTAGTGCATTACAAGGCTCGGCCAATCACATCACCCCACTCCAGACTGGGCGGGAGCAAAGACTAATGCCATTGTTTTGTTTCCCTTTAGTTTCCCTCCATGTGTGAGAAGATGAGGCTCAGAGTTCTCGACTGGTGAGTCATGTGGATGGTACTGCTCGATGACATCATAATCCTCATGTTCGATGGCCTCATCAGCATATTAAGTGACATCATCGTCCAGTTTCATGACATCGTCATCATCATCCTGTTTTATGACATCTTCATTACGCACTTTGTCTGCAGGGACCGGGCGAGTCACAATGACATCATCGGCACCGCCCACCTGTGCATGTCCAAGATATCAGCCCCTGGTGGAGAGATCGATGGTGAGAAACTGGTCTGGTCTGAACTAGTTTAACCTGGACTGGTCTGGTTTGAACTAGTGTAAACATGACTGGTCTTGTCTGAACTAGTGTAAAGTGGACTGGTCTGTAGTAGTGTAAACCTGTACTTGTCTGGTCTGAACTAGTCTAACCTGGACTGGTCTGGTCTGAACTAGTGTAAACTGGACTGGTCTGGTCTGAGCTAGTCTAACTTGGACTGGTCTGGTTGGAAACAAGTCTAACCCTGGACTGGTCTGGTCTGAACTAGTGTAAACTGGACTGGTCTGGTCTGAAATAGTGTAACTGTATGGTCTGGTTGAAACTAGTGTAAACTGGACTGGTCTGGTCTGAACTAGTGTAAACCTGGACTGGTCTGGTTGGAAACAAGTCTAACCTGGACTGGTCTGGCCTGAACTAGTGTTAACTGGACTGGTCTGGTCTGACCAAGTCTAACCTGGACTGGTCTGAACTAGTGTAAACTGGACTGGTCTGGTCGGAAGTAGTGTAAAATGGGCTAGTCTGGTCTGAACTAGTCTGATCTGAACTAGTGTACACTGGACTGGTCTGGTCTGAACTAGTCTAACCTGGACTGGTCTGGTCTGAACTAATGTAAACTGTACTGGTCTGGTCTGAACTAGTGTAAACCTGGACTGGTCTGAACTAATGTAAACTGTACTGGTCTGGTCTGAACTAGTCTAACCTGTATTTGAAGTGGCTTTTATTAACTCCTAACTGGCTGGGCTGCTCTGGTCAAAGATGTCTCCCTACTTATCTCTCTCTCATCAAGATCCACTCCATCTACTTCTCTTCCTGACTTTCCGACTGAATCTCTTCAACTGAATTTTGATAGTTAATTTGGCCTCTTGTTGCATGCAATTTAAATAAATCAGCACTTCTAGCAAAAATGCTGACGTGGTAATGGTCCTATATCAGCTGGAAACCTAATCCTAATACGGTTCAATGATCTGGAAAACCTAAACGAACCAGCACCTTGGTCAGCATAAAATAGTTGAGGAGCCTCCAAATATATTCCTCAATACTGCAAGTATAGGATTCTCCATCAGCACAATGGATGATCCAACAGGACATGAAGCTAGAGCGAGAAGGTCAGAGACGAGTGATGTTCCCTGAAGCTAAGATGCTCCCTTCTCTCCACTATGTGTGGGTGTGCTATATTGGCCTGTGTTCAGGCTTGAGCTTCTTGTTTAACCAACTAACCTGACATTGTTTTTTAGTGTAGCTTGATTGTCGTGTTGTTCTAACAGATGTTTGAGCGAGCTTTGAGGCCCGCTACGTAACCGCGCTGTGACCGAACGCCACACACAGCGCCAGCTTGTCGGACATGTTGGTCGGTTGCTATCGTGTCCGTTCGTGTTTCCTGGTTCTTTGCACTCTGGGTCTCTCCGTCTCTCACTCGTTCTTCTTCTTCTGTGCACCAGATGAGCCGTCTTCTAGGAGTCTCCAGTCTGCCAGTATGTTCATCAATTTCTCGACCACTTCCCTCACCCCCGCTCTCTCTGATTGTCTCTACCTCTCTCTGCTGTCCTGTCTGTAGTAAC